>NW_027592173.1:0-61706 GCF_964213995.1 Mustelus asterias
CCCCATTCACTCAGTGTAAAGGAATGGAGTTATCCCCATTCACTCAGTGTAAAGGGAATGGAGTTATCCCCATTCACTCAGTGTAAAGGGAATGGAGTTTTCCCCATTCACTCAGTGTAAAGGAATGGAGTTATCCCCATTCACTCAGTGTAAAGGAATGGAGCTTTCCCCATTCACTCAGTGTAAAGGGAATGGAGTTTTCCCCATTCACTCAGTGTAAAGGAATGGAGTTATCCCCATTCACTCAGTGTAAAGGAATGGAGTTTTCCCCATTCACTCAGTGTAAAGGAATGGAGTTATCCCCATTCACTCAGTGTAAAGGAAAGGAGTTTTCCCCATTCACTCAGTGTAAAGGGAATGGAGCTATCCCCATTCACTCAGTGTAAAGGAATGGAGTTTTCCCCATTCACTCAGTGTAAAGGGAATGGAGTTATCCCCATTCACTCAGTGTAAAGGGAATGGAGTTTTCCCATTCACTCAGTGTAAAGGGAATGGAGTTATCCCCATTCACTCAGTGTAAAGGAATGGAGTTATCCCCATTCACTCAGTGTAAAGGAATGGAGTTATCCCCATTCACTCAGTGTAAAGGGAATGGAGTTTTCCCCATTCACTCAGTGTAAAGGGAATGGAGTTATCCCCATTCACTCAGTGTAAAGGAATGGAGTTATCCCCATTCACTCAGTGTAAAGGGAATGGAGTTTTCCCCATTCACTCAGTGTAAAGGAATGGAGTTATCCCCATTCACTCAGTGTAAAGGAATGGAGTTATCCCATTCACTCAGTGTAAAGGAATGGAGTTATCCCCATTCACTCAGTGTAAAGGGAATGGAGTTTTCCCCATTCACTCAGTGTAAAGGAATGGAGTTATCCCATTCACTCAGTGTAAAGGAATGGAGTTATCCCCATTCACTCAGTGTAAAGGGAATGGAGTTATCCCCATTCACTCAGTGTAAAGGAATGGAGTTATCCCCATTCACTCAGTGTAAAGGGAATGGAGTTTTCCCCATTCACTCAGTGTAAAGGAATGGAGTTATCCCCATTCACTCAGTGTAAAGGAATGGAGTTATCCCCATTCACTCAGTGTAAAGGAATGGAGTTATCCCCATTCACTCAGTGTAAAGGGAATGGAGTTTTCCCCATTCACTCAGTGTAAAGGAATGGAGTTATCCCCATTCACTCAGTGTAAAGGAATGGAGTTATCCCCATTCACTCAGTGTAAAGGAATGGAGTTATCCCCATTCACTCAGTGTAAAGGAATGGAGTTTTCCCCATTCACTCAGTGTAAAGGGAATGGAGTTATCCCCATTCACTCAGTGTAAAGGAATGGAGTTATCCCCATTCACTCAGTGTAAAGGGAATGGAGTTATCCCCATTCACTCAGTGTAAAGGGAATGGAGTTTTCCCCATTCACTCAGTGTAAAGGGAATGGAGTTATCCCCATTCACTCAGTGTAAAGGGAATGGAGCTTTCCCCCATTCACTCAGTGTAAAGGGAATGGAGTTTTCCCCATTCACTCAGTGTAAAGGAATGGAGTTATCCCCATTCACTCAGTGTAAAGGAATGGAGTTTTCCCCATTCACTCAGTGTAAAGGAATGGAGTTATCCCCATTCACTCAGTGTAAAGGAAAGGAGTTTTCCCCATTCACTCAGTGTAAAGGGAATGGAGTTATCCCCATTCACTCAGTGTAAAGGAATGGAGTTTTCCCCATTCACTCAGTGTAAAGGGAATGGAGTTTTCCCCATTCACTCAGTGTAAAGGGAATGGAGTTTTCCCCATTCACTCAGTGTAAAGGGAATGGAGTTTTCCCCATTCACTCAGTGTAAAGGGAATGGAGTTTTCCCCATTCACTCAGTGTAAAGGGAATGGAGTTTTCCCCATTCACTCAGTGTAAAGGGAATGGAGTTTTCCCCATTCACTCAGTGTAAAGGGAATGGAGTTATCCCCATTCACTCAGTGTAAAGGAATGGAGTTTTCCCCATTCACTCAGTGTAAAGGGAATGGAGTTTTCCCCATTCACTCAGTGTAAAGGGAATGGAGTTATCCCCATTCACTCAGTGTAAAGGGAATGGAGTTTTCCCCATTCACTCAGTGTAAAGGGAATGGAGTTATCCCCATTCACTCCGTGTAAAGGGAATGGAGTTATCCCCATTCACTCAGTGTAAAGGGAATGGAGTTATCCCCATTCACTCAGTGTAAAGGAATGAAGTTATCCCCATTCACTCAGTGTAAAGAAATGGAGTTATCCCCATTCACTCAGTGTAAAGGGAATGGAGTTATCCCCATTCACTCAGTGTAAAGGAATGGAGTTATCCCCATTCACTCAGTGTAAAGGGAATGGAGTTATCCCCATTCACTCAGTGTAAAGGGAATGGAGTTATCCCCATTCACTCCGTGTAAAGGGAATGGAGTTATCCCATTCACTCAGTGTAAAGGAATGGAGTTATCCCCATTCACTCAGTGTAAAGGGAATGGAGTTATCCCCATTCACTCCGTGTAAAGGGAATGGAGTTATCCCCATTCACTCAGTGTAAAGGAATGGAGTTATCCCCATTCACTCAGTGTAAAGGGAATGGAGTTATCCCCATTCACTCCGTGTAAAGGGAATGGAGTTATCCCCATTCACTCAGTGTAAAGGGAATGGAGTTATCCCCATTCAATCAGTGTAAAGGAATGAAGTTATCCCCATTCACTCAGTGTAAAGAAATGGAGTTATCCCCATTCACTCAGTGTAAAGGGAATGGAGTTATCCCCATTCACTCAGTGTAAAGGGAATGGAGTTTTCCCCATTCACCCAGTGTAAAGAAATGGAGTTATCCCCATTCACTCAGTGTAAAGGGAATGGAGTTATCCCCATTCACTCAGTGTAAAGGAATGAAGTTATCCCCATTCACTCAGTGTAAAGGGAATGGAGTTACCCCATTCACTCAGTGTAAAGGGAATGGAGTTTTCCCCATTCACTCAGGGTAAAGGGAATGGAGTTTTCCCCATTCACTCAGTGTAAAGGGAATGGAGTTATCCCCATTCACTCAGTATAAAGGGAATGGAGTTATCCCCATTCACTCAGGGTAAAGGGAATGGAGTTATCCCCATTCACTCAGTGTAAAGGGAATGGAGTTATCCCCATTCACTCAGTGTAAAGGGAATGGAGTTTTCCCCATTCACTCAGTGTAAAGGGAATGGAGTTTTCCCCATTCACTCAGGGTAAAGGGAATGGAGTTATCCCCATTCACTCAGTGTAAAGGGAATGGAGTTTTCCCCATTCACTCAGTGTAAAGGGAATGGAGTTTTCCCCATTCACTCAGTGTAAAGGGAATGGAGTTATCCCCATTCACTCAGTGTAAAGGGAATGGAGTTTTCCCCATTCACTCAGTGTAAAGGGAATGGAGTTTTCCCCATTCACTCAGGGTAAAGGGAATGGAGTTATCCCCATTCACTCAGTGTAAAGGGAATGGAGTTATCCCCATTCACTCAGTGCAAAGGGAATGGAGTTATCCCCATTCACTCAGTGTAAAGGGAATGGAGTTATCCCCATTCACTCAGTGTAAAGGGAATGGAGTTACGCCCATTCACTCAGTGTAAAGGGAATGGAGTTATCCCCATTCACCCAGTGTAAAGGGAATGGAGTTATCCCCATTCACCCAGTGTAAAGGGAATGGAGTTATCCCCATTCACTCAGTGTAAAGGGAATGGAGTTATCCCCATTCACTCAGTGTAAAGGGAATGGAGTTTTCCCCATTCACTCAGTGTAAAGGGAATGGAGTTATCCCCATTCACTCAGTGTAAAGGAATGGAGTTATCCCCATTCACTCAGTGTAAAGGAATGGAGTTATCCCCATTCACTCAGTGTAAAGGGAATGAAGTTTTCCCCATTCACTCAGTGTAAAGGGAATGGAGTTATCCCCATTCACTCAGTGTAAAGGAATGGAGTTATCCCCATTCACTCAGTGTAAAGGGAATGGAGTTTTCCCCATTCACTCAGTGTAAAGGAATGGAGTTATCCCCATTCACTCAGTGTAAAGGAATGGAGTTATCCCCATTCACTCAGTGTAAAGGAATGGAGTTATCCCCATTCACTCAGTGTAAAGGGAATGGAGTTTTCCCCATTCACTCAGTGTAAAGGAATGGAGTTATCCCCATTCACTCAGTGTAAAGGAATGGAGTTATCCCCATTCACTCAGTGTAAAGGGAATGGAGTTATCAGTTCAGGTAAAGGAATGGAGTTATCCCCATTCACTCAGTGTAAAGGGAATGGAGTTTTCCCCATTCACTCAGTGTAAAGGAATGGAGTTATCCCCATTCACTCAGTGTAAAGGAATGGAGTTATCCCCATTCACTCAGTGTAAAGGAATGGAGTTATCCCCATTCACTCAGTGTAAAGGGAATGGAGTTTTCCCCATTCACTCAGTGTAAAGGAATGGAGTTATCCCCATTCACTCAGTGTAAAGGAATGGAGTTATCCCCATTCACTCAGTGTAAAGGAATGGAGTTATCCCCATTCACTCAGTGTAAAGGGAATGGAGTTTTCCCCATTCACTCAGTGTAAAGGGAATGGAGTTATCCCCATTCACTCAGTGTAAAGGAATGGAGTTATCCCCATTCACTCAGTGTAAAGGGAATGGAGTTATCCCCATTCACTCAGTGTAAAGGGAATGGAGTTTTCCCCATTCACTCAGTGTAAAGGAATGGAGTTATCCCCATTCACTCAGTGTAAAGGGAATGGAGCTTTCCCCATTCACTCAGTGTAAAGGGAATGGAGTTTTCCCCATTCACTCAGTGTAAAGGAATGGAGTTATCCCCATTCACTCAGTGTAAAGGAATGGAGTTTTCCCCATTCACTCAGTGTAAAGGAATGGAGTTATCCCCATTCACTCAGTGTAAAGGAAAGGAGTTTTCCCCATTCACTCAGTGTAAAGGGAATGGAGCTATCCCCATTCACTCAGTGTAAAGGAATGGAGTTTTCCCCATTCACTCAGTGTAAAGGGAATGGAGTTATCCCCATTCACTCAGTGTAAAGGGAATGGAGTTTTCCCCATTCACTCAGTGTAAAGGGAATGGAGTTATCCCCATTCACTCAGTGTAAAGGAATGGAGTTATCCCCATTCACTCAGTGTAAAGGAATGGAGTTATCCCCATTCACTCAGTGTAAAGGGAATGGAGTTTTCCCCATTCACTCAGTGTAAAGGGAATGGAGTTATCCCCATTCACTCAGTGTAAAGGGAATGGAGTTATCCCCATTCACTCAGTGTAAAGGGAATGGAGTTTTCCCCATTCACTCAGTGTAAAGGAATGGAGTTATCCCCATTCACTCAGTGTAAAGGAATGGAGTTATCCCCATTCACTCAGTGTAAAGGAATGGAGTTATCCCCATTCACTCAGTGTAAAGGGAATGGAGTTTTCCCCATTCACTCAGTGTAAAGGAATGGAGTTATCCCCATTCACTCAGTGTAAAGGAATGGAGTTATCCCCATTCACTCAGTGTAAAGGGAATGGAGTTATCCCCATTCACTCAGTGTAAAGGAATGGAGTTATCCCCATTCACTCAGTGTAAAGGGAATGGAGTTTTCCCCATTCACTCAGTGTAAAGGAATGGAGTTATCCCCATTCACTCAGTGTAAAGGAATGGAGTTATCCCCATTCACTCAGTGTAAAGGAATGGAGTTATCCCCATTCACTCAGTGTAAAGGGAATGGAGTTTTCCCCATTCACTCAGTGTAAAGGAATGGAGTTATCCCCATTCACTCAGTGTAAAGGAATGGAGTTATCCCCATTCACTCAGTGTAAAGGAATGGAGTTATCCCCATTCACTCAGTGTAAAGGGAATGGAGTTTTCCCCATTCACTCAGTGTAAAGGGAATTGAGTTATCCCCATTCACTCAGTGTAAAGGAATGGAGTTATCCCCATTCACTCAGTGTAAAGGGAATGGAGTTATCCCCATTCACTCAGTGTAAAGGGAATGGAGTTTTCCCCATTCACTCAGTGTAAAGGAATGGAGTTATCCCCATTCACTCAGTGTAAAGGGAATGGAGCTTTCCCCATTCACTCAGTGTAAAGGGAATGGAGTTTTCCCCATTCACTCAGTGTAAAGGAATGGAGTTATCCACATTCACTCAGTGTAAAGGAATGGAGTTTTCCCCATTCACTCAGTGTAAAGGAATGGAGTTATCCCCATTCACTCAGTGTAAAGGAAAGGAGTTTTCCCCATTCACTCAGTGTAAAGGGAATGGAGTTATCCCCATTCACTCAGTGTAAAGGAATGGAGTTTTCCCCATTCACTCAGTGTAAAGGGAATGGAGTTTTCCCCATTCACTCAGTGTAAAGGGAATGGAGTTTTCCCCATTCACTCAGTGTAAAGGGAATGGAGTTTTCCCCATTCACTAAGTGTAAAGGGAATGGAGTTTTCCCCATTCACTCAGTGTAAAGGGAATGGAGTTTTCCCCATTCACTCAGTGTAAAGGGAATGGAGTTTTCCCCATTCACTCAGTGTAAAGGGAATGGAGTTATCCCCATTCACTCAGTGTAAAGGAATGGAGTTTTCCCCATTCACTCAGTGTAAAGGGAATGGAGTTTTCCCCATTCACTCAGTGTAAAGGGAATGGAGTTATCCCCATTCACTCAGTGTAAAGGGAATGGAGTTTTCCCCATTCACTCAGTGTAAAGGGAATGGAGTTATCCCCATTCACTCCGTGTAAAGGGAATGGAGTTATCCCCATTCACTCAGTGTAAAGGGAATGGAGTTATCCCCATTCACTCAGTGTAAAGGAATGAAGTTATCCCCATTCACTCAGTGTAAAGAAATGCAGTTATCCCCATTCACTCAGTGTAAAGGCAATGGAGTTATCCCCATTCACTCAGTGTAAAGGAATGGAGTTATCCCCATTCACTCAGTGTAAAGGGAATGGAGTTATCCCCATTCACTCAGTGTAAAGGGAATGGAGTTATCCCCATTCACTCCGTGTAAAGGGAATGGAGTTATCCCCATTCACTCAGTGTAAAGGAATGGAGTTATCCCCATTCACTCAGTGTAAAGGGAATGGAGTTATCCCCATTCACTCCGTGTAAAGGGAATGGAGTTATCCCCATTCACTCAGTGTAAAGGAATGGAGTTATCCCCATTCACTCAGTGTAAAGGGAATGGAGTTATCCCCATTCACTCCGTGTAAAGGGAATGGAGTTATCCCCATTCACTCAGTGTAAAGGGAATGGAGTTATCCCCATTCAATCAGTGTAAAGGAATGAAGTTATCCCCATTCACTCAGTGTAAAGAAATGGAGTTATCCCCATTCACTCAGTGTAAAGGGAATGGAGTTATCCCCATTCACTCAGTGTAAAGGGAATGGAGTTTTCCCCATTCACCCAGTGTAAAGAAATGGAGTTATCCCCATTCACTCAGTGTAAAGGGAATGGAGTTATCCCCATTCACTCAGTGTAAAGGAATGAAGTTATCCCCATTCACTCAGTGTAAAGGGAATGGATTTATCCCCATTCACTCAGTGTAAAGGGAATGGAGTTATCCCCATTCACTCAGTGTAAAGGGAATGGAGTTTTCCCCATTCACCCAGTGTAAAGAAATGGAGTTATCCCCATTCACTCAGTGTAAAGGGAATGGAGTTATCCCCATTCACTCAGTGTAAAGGGAATGGAGTTATCCCCATTCACTCAGTGTAAAGGAATGAAGTTATCCCCATTCACTCAGTGTAAAGGGAATGAAGTTATCCCCATTCACTCAGTGTAAAGGAATGGAGTTATCCCCATTCACCCAGTGTAAAGGAATGGAGTTATCCCCATTCACTCAGTGTAAAGGGAATGGAGTTTTCCCCATTCACTCAGTGTAAAGGGAATGGAGTTATCCCCATTCACTCAGTGTAAAGGAATGGAGTTAACCCCATTCACTCAGTGTAAAGGGAATGGAGTTTTCCCCATTCACTCAGTGTAAAGGGAATGGAGTTTTCCCCATTCACTCAGTGTAAAGGGAATGGAGTTATCCCCATTCACTCAGTGTAAAGGAATGGAGTTATCCCCATTCACTCAGTGTAAAGGAATGGAGTTATCCCCATTCACTCAGTGTAAAGGAATGGAGTTATCCCCATTCACCCAGTGTAAAGGGAATGGAGTTATCCCCATTCACCCAGTGTAAAGGGAATGGAGTTATCCCCATTCACCCAGTGTAAATGGAATGGAGTTATCCCCATTCACCCAGTGTAAATGGAATGGAGTTATCCCCATTCACCCAGTGTAAATGGAATGGAGTTATCCCCATTCACCCAGTGTAAAGGAATGGAGTTATCCCCATTCACTCAGTGTAAAGGGAATGGAGCTTTCCCCATTCACTCAGTCTAAAGGGAATGGAGTTTTCCCCATTCACTCAGTGTAAAGGAATGGAGTTATCCCCATTCACTCAGTGTAAAGGAATGGAGTTTTCCCCATTCACTCAGTGTAAAGGAATGGAGTTATCCCCATTCACTCAGTGTAAAGGAAAGGAGTTTTCCCCATTCACTCAGTGTAAAGGGAATGGAGTTATCCCCATTCACTCAGTGTAAAGGAATGGAGTTTTCCCCATTCACTCAGTGTAAAGGGAATGGAGTTTTCCCCATTCACTCAGTGTAAAGGGAATGGAGTTTTCCCCATTCACTCAGTGTAAAGGGAATGGAGTTTTCCCCATTCACTCAGTGTAAAGGGAATGGAGTTTTCCCCATTCACTCAGTGTAAAGGGAATGGAGTTTTCCCCATTCACTCAGTGTAAAGGGAATGGAGTTTTCCCCATTCACTCAGTGTAAAGGGAATGGAGTTATCCCCATTCACTCAGTGTAAAGGAATGGAGTTTTCCCCATTCACTCAGTGTAAAGGGAATGGAGTTTTCCCCATTCACTCAGTGTAAAGGGAATGGAGTTATCCCCATTCACTCAGTGTAAAGGGAATGGAGTTTTCCCCATTCACTCAGTGTAAAGGGAATGGAGTTATCCCCATTCACTCCGTGTAAAGGGAATGGAGTTATCCCCATTCACTCAGTGTAAAGGGAATCGAGTTATCCCCATTCACTCAGTGTAAAGGAATGAAGTCATCCCCATTCACTCAGTGTATAGAAATGGAGTTATCCCCATTCACTCAGTGTAAAGGGAATGGAGTTATCCCCATTCACTCAGTGTAAAGGAATGGAGTTATCCCCATTCACTCAGTGTAAAGGGAATGGAGTTATCCCCATTCACTCAGTGTAAAGGGAATGGAGTTATCCCCATTCACTCCGTGTAAAGGGAATGGAGTTATCCCCATTCACTCAGTGTAAAGGAATGGAGTTATCCCCATTCACTCAGTGTAAAGGGAATGGAGTTATCCCCATTCACTCCGTGTAAAGGGAATGGAGTTATCCCCATTCACTCAGTGTAAAGGAATGGAGTTATCCCCATTCACTCAGTGTAAAGGGAATGGAGTTATCCCCATTCACTCCGTGTAAAGGGAATGGAGTTATCCCCATTCACTCAGTGTAAAGGGAATGGAGTTATCCCCATTCAATCAGTGTAAAGGAATGAAGTTATCCCCATTCACTCAGTGTAAAGAAATGGAGTTATCCCCATTCACTCAGTGTAAAGGGAATGGAGTTATCCCCATTCACTCAGTGTAAAGGGAATGGAGTTTTCCCCATTCACCCAGTGTAAAGAAATGGAGTTATCCCCATTCACTCAGTGTAAAGGGAATGGAGTTATCCCCATTCACTCAGTGTAAAGGAATGAAGTTATCCCCATTCACTCAGTGTAAAGGGAATGGAGTTATCCCCATTCACTCAGTGTAAAGGGAATGGAGTTATCCCCATTCACTCAGTGTAAAGGGAATGGAGTTTTCCCCATTCACCCAGTGTAAAGAAATGGAGTTATCCCCATTCACTCAGTGTAAAGGGAATGGAGTTATCCCCATTCACTCAGTGTAAAGGGAATGGAGTTATCCCCATTCACTCAGTGTAAAGGAATGAAGTTATCCCCATTCACTCAGTGTAAAGGGAATGGAGTTATCCCCATTCACTCAGTGTAAAGGAATGGAGTTATCCCCATTCACCCAGTGTAAAGGAATGGAGTCATCCCCATTCACTCAGTGTAAAGGGAATGGAGTTTTCTCCATTCACTCAGTGTAAAGGGAATGGAGTTATCCCCATTCACTCAGTGTAAAGGAATGGAGTTAACCCCATTCACTCAGTGTAAAGGGAATGGAGTTTTCCCCATTCACTCAGTGTAAAGGGAATGGAGTTTTCCCCATTCACTCAGTGTAAAGGGAATGGAGTTATCCCCATTCACTCAGTGTAAAGGAATGGAGTTATCCCCATTCACTCAGTGTAAAGGAATGGAGTTATCCCCATTCACTCAGTGTAAAGGAATGGAGTTATCCCCATTCACCCAGTGTAAAGGGAATGGAGTTATCCCCATTCACCCAGTGTAAAGGGAATGGAGTTATCCCCATTCACCCAGTGTAAATGGAATGGAGTTATCCCCATTCACCCAGTGTAAATGGAATGGAGTTATCCCCATTCACTCAGTGTAAAGGGAATGGAGTTATCCTACACAGTGAATTGGTGACTGGGTCACAACCTCCTCCATACATCCAACTACAAGAACACCTGCAAAACCTTCAGCCGCTGTCAGTTTTAATGTCCACCATCTTCATATTTCACTTGTGGGCTTTCTTGATATGGCGGCCTGGACACCCAGGATGTTGTGCCCCAGTGTGACCAATTCACCACGCAGGAGGTCTTTGGATATATGACCATCATCCAATGCATGGCCAAATCAATGGAGAATTCAGTTACAAGTATTTTAATTCAATGTTTGTCTCAAAGAAGTTTGTATGAGAAATGAAATGTTTAAATAAAGCTTTTAAAAGGTCTTAATTTTCTGTCGTGTCCTTGATGATTACTTTATATAGAAGTCATAGAATCCTTACAGTACAGAAGGAGGCTATTTGGCCCATCGAGTCTGCACCGACCACAAACCCACCCAGACCCTATTCCCGTAACCCCACATCTTTACCCTGTTAATCCCCTTACACTGGGGTCAATTTAGCATGGCCAATCAACTTAACCCCCACATCTTTGTTCTGTGGGAGGAAACCCACACAGACATGGGGAGAATGTGCAGACTCCACGCAGACAGTGACTCAAGGACAGAATTGAACCCAGGTCTCTGCCGCTGTGAGTCAGCAGTGCTAGCTACTGTGCCATCATGCTGCACCATCACATGATGTGTGATGATACTGTGTCTTTAAGAAGCGTATTTGAGTCAGATATTTTTTAAACAGTCTGTTTTAACATCGGTGCCACTTGGTCTGTAACTGACAGCCTCTGTTGTTGCTGCAGCAGCATAATTGATCCTAATTGCCAAAATGTTTGTTTTAATCTGGAGTAATGCTGTTCTGTTATTTAAGTGTTTTCCCCTGGGGTTTTATAGAGTAGGGCTTGATTAGGATGATTGACAGGAAACAAATCATGTTTCAGGGCAGAGCTCGGCTCACACAGAAAAATTAAGCTGAATTGCTGTTTGGAATTGTTAGAGAGCAGTTCGTCTCTGACTCACTCTGGATTTGGAGATAGGGTTCTGTAAAAAAATGAGATTCTGTTGTTTGGGGGTGTAGCTTTCTCTGGAGATTGCTGTTTGAGAGTGAGAAGCCAGGTGTCTTTCTGTATCTGTTCAGTGGGGTGAAAAGGCTGGAAATGAGGCATCCACATGAGTTATTTGTTTTGTGCTGATTCTGAAGAGGGATTTATGTCAATGAGGATACTGCGTACATTGGAACAGTAGAGATAGCTCGCTGTTAAGAATTATACCTTATGTTTAAATATTTTCAATTGATAAAGGTTATGCAAATTCTTTTTGTTAGATTTTAACTGTGTTGTTAAAAATAAAGTTTGTTTTGATAAAGGCATCCTAGTTGATCAATTGAATCACATCTGGAGTGAAATACCTTCTGTTCACCCTAATGCTAAACTCAAAACAGGTTGGGGTCTAGGTTAACTCCATAACATAACTTGGAGTTTCTGATCTGGTCCCTAACAGATGATTAATGTTATTCAAGACTTCTCACTGTATACTAATACATGTGACAATAATAAAATCTAATCTAATCAAATCTCCCAGCCTGGTGTCCCACTCACACACGCACACACACACACACTCTCTCTCTCACACACACACACACAGAATCTCTCACACATACTCTCACAAGCACAAATTTTCTCACATACTCTCTCAAACACATTCACAAATACATGGCAGGTGCAGTATAATATGCATCAGTGTGAAATTATCCCACTTTGGATGGAGAAACAGAATGGCAGAGACAGAAATAGTGATAGATTGGGAAATGTTGATGTACATAGGGACCTGGGTGTCCTTGTACACCAGTAATTGAAAGCAAGCATGTAGGTACAGCAAGTAGTTGAGAATGATATGTTGGCTTTCATTGCAAGAGGACTTGAGAACAGGAACAAGGATGCCTTTCTGCAGCTGTAGTAGTTTTATAACCATCTCAGAACTCATCTCAGAACAGGGCGGCATGGTGGCACAGTGGTTAACGCTGCTGCCTCACAGCGCCAGGGAACCGGGTTCGATTCCCAGCTTGGGTTACTGTCTGTGTGGAGTTTGCACATTCTCCCCGTGTCTGCGTGGGTTTCCTCCGGGTGCTCTGGTTTCCTCCCACACTCCAAAGATGTGTGGGTTAGGTGGAATGGCCATACTAAATTGCCCCTTAGTATCAGGGGTCTAGCTCGGGTAAGTACAGGGGGTCATGGGGATAGGGCCTGGGTGGGATTGTGGTTGGTACAGACTCAATGGGCTGATTGGCCTCCTTCTGCACTGTAGGATTCTATGAACCGGAGTAGAAGCAAATTGTCCTCGATCCTGAGGGACTGCCTCAGAAGGAGGAAACTGGGTCCAGCAATCTTAACTTCAGCTGAGACTCAGTCTTAACGATCTTTCTGCAACTTCACGGAGAATCCAGTATCGTTCATAATCTCAGTATTAAAATTACTTGTCATGTCATTTGGACATTACTTTAGTACATACCTGGGTATATGTCTGTTTTAGTTTATTATGATATTTTACACTTTCATTAATGATCACAATGATCTAGATGTGAATGTGGGAGGGGGGGATGATCAGTAAGTTTGCAGGTGACAGAAGCATTGGTGGTGTGGTAAATAGTGAGGAGAAAGGCCTTAGATTATAGGACGATACAGGGCAGCTCAGATGAGCTGAACAGTGGCAAATGAAATTTAATCCTGAAAATAGTGAGGAGATGTATTTTGGGAGGATTAACAAGACAAGGGAATACACAATGAACGGGAGGACACTTGGAAGTATAGAGGGACATTGGAATGCATGCCCATAGATTCCTGAAGGCAGCAGGACAGGTGGTTAAGAAGGCATATGAGATGCTTGCCTTTATTAGCCAAGGCATAGACTGTAAGAGTGGGGTGGTTATAATGGAGCTGTATAAAACACTTGTTAGCTGGAGCACTGTGTGCAGTTCTGGTCGCCACATTATAGGAAGGATGTGATTGCACTGGAGGGGGTGCAGAGGAGATTCACCAGGATGTTGCCTGGGATGGAGCGTTTCAGCTATGAAGAGAGGCTGGTTAGGCTGGGGTTGTTCTCCTTGCAGCAGAGAAGGTTAAAGAGGGGACCTGATCGAGGTGTATAAAATTATAATGGATATTAAAGTTTATTTTTTAGTCACAAGTAAGGCTTACATTAACACTGCAATGAAGTTACTGTCAAATTCCCCTCGTTGCCACACTCCGGTGCCTGTTCGGGTCAATGCACCCGAACCAGCACGTCTTTCAGACTGTGGGAGGAAACTGGAGCATCCGGAGGAAACCCACGCAGACACGGGGAGAACGTGCAGACTCCACACAGACAGTGACCCTACAGAAAGGGCGGATAGGAATAGACTTTTCCCCTGAGCAGAGGGGTCAATAACCAGGGGGCATAGATTTAAGGTCGGGGGCATGTGGTTTGTAGATGTGAGAAAAAACCAGAGGGTGATGGCAATCTGGAGCTCACTGCCCGAAAGGGTGGTAGAGGTGGGAACCCTCATAACGTTTAAGAAGCATTTAGATGAGCACTTGAAACACCACAGCACACAAGGCTATGGCCCAAGTGCTGATAAATGGGATTAGGATAGGTGCTTGATGGCTAGCACAGACATGATGGCCCGAAGGGCCTCTTTTTGCGCTGTAAAACTCTATGATTTCTCAATAACAGAGCTCTTGTGAACAGAGCAAAGGGAGTGGGATTAAAAGGATTGCTCCACTAAAGGGCCAGCACACACCCGATGGGCCGAATGCCGTCTTCCCAGACTCTCTCATTGTGAGGAAGCTGTGTTGATGTGAGTACAGTTTAAAGCAGAGATTTTTAAATCTCCGGCAGAGGGGGCTGGATGTTAGGAGATGGCCAAGAGCCTCCCACCCGACACAGACAGACACACACCCCGACACAGACAGACAGGCAGACACACACCCAGACACAGACAGAGCCCCGGGATTGTGCAGTCAGATCCCAGCCAGGACAGCAGCAGCAGCCGGAGACACATCGGGCATTCGGGTAAGTCACAAACTTTGCTGCAGTTTGGGAGAAGTTTAGTTTAGTTGTTGGGAGTCTGGGAAGTTTCCACAACAGGAAACTCCCTCTGAGCCTCACTCAAACCCGGGTTAAAGCCCAGACAGAAGCGGGGACTCGGAGCCAAAGATTCCCGAGTAAAAACTGGATCCAACTCCACCTGGAACTTTATATCAGGGAAAGGAAATTCCACCCCGGGAATCAGCTCCACCCCTTCCATCCCCCTCACCCCCCCCCCCCCATCCCCCCCTCCATGCCCCCCAACCCCCCTCTACTCCCCCCCATCCCCCCTCTACTCCCCCCCATCCCCCCTCCAATCCCCCCCCCCCCATTCCCCCCCCAACTCCCCCCCCAACGCCCCCCCCCCCATTCCCCCCCCAACCCCCTCCATTCCCCCCCCAACCCCCTCCATCCCCCCCCAACCCCCTCCATCCCCCCCCAACCTGACCTGGTGTCTCCGGTCAGGAGAGATTCCTTTCAGTTCCCTCTGGGAAAAGGTTTGTACAAAAGTTTTGATCTGAGCTTCCCAAACTTTAAAAAGGGCTGCATTTATTTACCGCCTTTCAGAGTGGTTTACAGCCAAAGAAATATTCTTTGAAGTCACTGTTATATTGTAGGAAATGTGGCAGGTGATTTGCGCATAGCAAGATCCCTGTCCATCACTCAAACCAGCCTCCCATCCATCGACTCTGTCTACACTTCCCGTTGCCTCGGAAAAGCAGCCAGCATAATTAAGGACTCCACGCACCCCGGACATTCTCTCTTCCACCTCCTTCTGTCAGGAAAAAGATATAAAAGTAGGAAGGGTAGCAAGGATAACCCGGGTAATTATAGGCCAGTGAACTTGACGGCAGTGATAGTGAAACTGTTGGAGAAGATTCTTAGGGATAGGATCTATACACATTTGGAACTGAATGGTCTTGTTAATGACAGACAGCATGGTTTTGTACAAGGGAGGTCATGTCTCACTAATTTAATTGAGTTTTTTGAGGTGACAAAAATGATTGATGAGGGAAGGGCTGTGGATGTTGTCTACATGATTTAGTAAACCATTTGACAAGGTCCCTCATGGCAGGCTGGTGCAAAAGATTAAATCTCACAGGGTCAGGGGTGAACCAGCTAGATGGATTCAGAACTGGCTTGGTCATAGAAGATAGAGGGTAGCGTTGGAAGGGTGTTTTTCTGAACGGAGGTCTGTAACTAGTGATGTTCCGCAGGGATCAGTGCTGGGACCTCTGTTGTTTGTAATATATATAAATGTCTTAGAAGAAAACATAGCTGGTCTGATTAGCAAGTTTGCAGATGATACTAAGATTGGTGGAGTTGTGGATTGTGATGAAGATTGTCAGAGAATACAGCAGGATATAGATAGGCTGGAAAAATTGGTGAAGAAATGGCAGATGGAATTTAATCCGGACAAATGTGAGGTGATGCATTTTGGTAGATCCAATTCAGGTGGGAGCTATAAAATAAATGGCAGAACCATCAGGAGCGCAGACACACAGAGAGATCTGGGAGTACCGGTCCACCGATCCTTATAAGTGGCAGCACAGGTGGAAAAGGTGGTGAAGAAAGCATATGGCACACTTGTCTTCATCGGCTGGGGGATCGAGTATAAAAGTTAGCAAATTATGTTACAGTTGTATAAAACATTGGTTAGGCCACATTTGGAATACTGTGTCCAACTCTGGTCACCACATGACCAGAAGGATGTGGAGGCTTTGGAGGGAGTGCAGAAAAGGTTTACCAGGATGTTCCCTGGTATGGAGGGTATTAGCTATGAGGAGAGATTGAATAAATTGGTATTGTTCTCCCTGGAAAGACGGAGGCTGAGGGGTGACCTGATAGAAGCTTATAAAATTATGAGAGGTATTGGAAGCTTTTTCCCAGAGCAGAAATGGTAATTACAAGTTGAAGATAAGGGGAGAAAGGTTCAGTGGAGATGTGCGGGGAAAGTATTTTTTTCCACAGGGGGCATGGAATGCACTGCCAAGTGAGGCGGTTGAGGCAGATACATTAGCCACATTTAAGACTTATCTTGATCGGCATATGAACAAACGGAGAACAGAGGGATATAAGCGGTTGGTCCAGATAGGACAACGTGATCGGCGCAGGTTTTGAGGGCCGAATGGCCTGTTCCTGTGCTGTTCTTTGTTCTTTGTTCAAAAGTCTGAGGTCACATACCAACTGACTCAAGAACAGCTTCTTCCCTGTTGCTATCAGACTTTTCAATAGATCTACCTTATATCAAGTTGATCTTTCTCTACACCCTAGCTATGACTGTAACACTACATTCTGCATCCTCTCCTTCCCTTCTCTATGAACGGTATGCTTTGTCTGTATAGCGCACAAGAAACAATACTTTTCACTGTATACTAATACGTGACAATAATAAATCAAATCACGAACAGCAATGTGATAATGAGCAGATAATCTGATTTCTGGTGATGTTGACTGGGGGATAGGTATTGGCCGAGGACTCCCCTAATCTCCTTCAAAATAGCACCATGGGGTAAAAACAGAAAGTTCCGGAGAAGCTCAGCAGGTCCAGGTGCATCTGTGGAGAGAGAAACAGAGTTAATGTTTTGAGTCCGTGCTAAGGAAAGTTTTGCATCTGTCTGAGAGAGCAGACAGAGTCTCAGTTTAACATCTCAGTCTGAAAGACAGCACCTCCGGCAATGCAGTGCTTCATCAGTGCTTCACTGCAGTTCCTGTGCTCAAGCTCTGGACAGGGACTTGAACCCAGAACCTTTTGATTCCGAGCTGACCAGCTGGGCCACAGCCAAGTCACAAATCGCAGTCTATCCAGAGCTAATGATTATATTTCTGACTGGGGTGTACAGTGGGGTCCCCTGGGTGAGTATCACAAGTCTTGCCTTTCCTCTTGTCTGTAAATGAGCTGGATATGGGCATAGCAATACAGTTTTGAAGTTTACTGATGACATAAAACTTGACCTCAGAATAAATAATGTCGCAGACTTCAGGGTTATATCTAAAGTGAAATGGGCAGCCACACGACAGGGGCACTTAATACAGAAAAGTGTGAAATAATGCACTTACATACATTCATTATCATCATGGCTGCTCATCAAATTCAATATCCTGATCCTGTCTGCGTGACCCGTACCCTCCCCGGCCCCCCACCCCCTTCTCGAAAGTCAACCCACGGAAAGTGACTGGCCCGGATGGGGTACCCGGACGTGCACTCAGATCCTGCGCGGATCAGCTGGCGAGGATATTCAGACATCTCCAACCTCTCTTTACAACAATCTGAGGTCCCTATCTGCTTCAAGAAGACGACCATCATCCCGGTACCTAAGAAAAGCCAAGCAGCGTGCCTTAATGACTATCGTCCGGTGACTCTGACATCCATCATTGTGAAGTGCTTCGAAAGGTTAGTCATGGCACGAATCAATTCCAGCCTCCTGGACTACCTGGATCCACTACAGTTTGCCTACCGCCGCAACAGGTCCACAGCAGGCACCATCTCCCTGGCCCTGCACTCAACCCTGGAACACCTAGATAACAAGGACACCTATGTCAGACTCCTATTTGTTGACAACACCATTACTCCTACAAAATTCATCTCCAAACTACATGGCCTCGGGTTCATCTCTTCCCTTTGCGACTGGATCCTGAACTTCCTAACTCACAGACCACAATCAGTAAGGATAGGCAACAACACCTCCTCCACAATCATCCTCAACACCAGTGCCCCACAAGGTGTGTTCTCAGCCCCCTACTATACTCCTTATACACCTATGACTGTGTGGCCTGTGGTAAAGCACTGTTAGCTTATTGCCTGTGTGTGTGTGTGACATGCCTGGACATGCCCCTGCCGGCCCGGCCTGGGACTCCTCCCCCCTGGTCCAGGTATAAAGGAGTCCAAGCAGTCAGCTCCCCACCCCCTGCCTCAGTCTCTGGACCAGTTCATCGGCATGGGTGTGCTCCAAGTCTTTTGCTAATAAAAGCCTATTTGTTCCAGCATACCAACTAGTCTTTGCTTGATTGATAGTGCATCATGGCCAAATTCCCCTCCAATTCGATTTTCACGTTTGTCGATGACACTATTGTTTGAGATCTGACCCACAACAATGACGAGACAGAGTACAGGAATGAGGTAGAGAATCTGGTGAACTGGTGCGGCAACAATAATCTCTCCCTCAATGTCAACAAAACAAAGGAGATTGTCATCAACTTCAGGAAGCGTAAAGGAGAACATGCCCCTGTCTACATCAACGGGGACAAAGTAGAAAGGGTCGAGAGCTTCAAGTTTTTAGGTGTCCAGATCACCAACAACCTGTCCTGGTCCCCCCATGCCGACACTATAGTTAAGAAAGCCCAACCAACGCCTCTACTTTCTCAGAAGACTAAGGAAATTTGGCATGTCAGCTACGACTCTCACCAACTTTTACAAATGCATCATAGAAAGCATTATTTCTGGTTGTATCACATCTTGGTATGCCTCCTGCTCTGCCCAAGACCGCAAGAAACTACAAACAGTTGTGAACGAAGCCCAGTCCATCACACAAACCAGCCTCCCATCCATTGACTCTCTCTACACTTCCCGCTGCCTCGGAAAAGCAGCCAGCATAATTAAGGACCCCACACACCCCGGATATTCTCTCTTCCACTTTCTTCCATCAGGAAAAAGATGCAAAAGTCTGAGGTCACATACCAACAGACTCAAGAAGCTTCTTCCCTGCTGCCATCAGACTTTTGAATGTACCTACCTCGCATTAAGTTGATCTTATGGCAGGTTGGCAGGTTGGTTAAGAAGGTTAAGGCTCATGGGATACAAGGAGAAGTGGCTAGATGGGTGGAGAACTGGCTTGGCCATAGGAGACAGAGGGTAGTGGTCGAAGGGTCTTTTTCCGGCTGGAGGTCTGTGACCAGTGGTGTTCCGCAGGGCTCTGTACTGGGACCTCTGCTATTTGTGATATATATAAATGATTTGGAAGAAGGTGTAACTGGTGTAATCAGCAAGTTTGCGGATGACACGAAGATGGCTGGAATTGCGGATAGCGAAGAGCATTGTCGGGCAATACAGCAGGATATAGATAGGCTGGAAAATTGGGCGGAGAGGTGGCAGATGGAATTTAATCCGGATAAATGCGAAGTGATGCATTTTGGAAGAAATAATGTAGGGAGGCGTTATACAATAAATGGCAGAGTCATCAGGAGTATAGAAACACAGAGGGACCTAGGTGTGCAAGTCCACAAATCCTTGAAGGTGGCAACACAGGTGGAGAAGGTGGTGAAGAAGGCATATGGTATGCTTGCCTTTATAGGACGGGGTATAGAGTATAAAAGCTGGAGTCTGATGATGCAGCTGTATAGAACGCTGGTTAGGCCACATTTGGAGTACTGCGTCCAGTTCTGGTCGCCGCACTACCAGAAGGACGTGGAGGCATTGGAGAGAGTGCAGAGAAGGTTTACCAGGATGTTGCCTGGTATGGAGGGTCTTAGCTATGAGGAGAGATTGGGTAGACTGGGGTTGTTCTCCTTGGAGAGACGGAGAATGAGGGGAGATCTAATAGAGGTATACAAGATTATGAAGGGTATAGATAGGGTGAACAGTGGGAAGCTTTTTCCCAGGTCGGAGGTGACGATCACGAGGGGTCACGGGCTCAAGCTGAGAGGGGTGAAGTATAACTCAGACATCAGAGGGACGTTTTTTACACAGAGGGTGGTGGGGGTCTGGAATGCGCTGCCAAGTAGGGTGGTGGAGGCAGGCACGCTGACATCGTTTAAGACTTACCTGGATAGTCACATGAGCAGCCTGGGAATGGAGGGATACAAACGATTGGTCTAGTTGGACCAAGGAGCGGCACAGGCTTGGAGGGCCGAAGGGCCTGTTTCCTGTGCTGTACTGTTCTTTGTTCTTTGTTCTTTCTCTACACCCCCAGCTATGACTGTAACACTACATTCTGCACCCTCTCCTTTCCTTCTCTATAAACGGTATGCTTTGTCTGCATTGCATGCAAGAAACAGTAATTTTCACTGTGTGCTAATACATGTGACAATAATAAATCAAATCAAAATCCCTTAATCCCTTTAGCCCCAAGAGCTATATCTAATTTCTTCTTGAAATCTGACAATGTTTTGGCCTCAGCTACATTCTGTGGGAGTGAATTCCACACATTCACCGCACTCTGGGTGAAGAAATTTCTCCTCACCTCAGTCCTAAAAGATTTACCCCTTATCATCAAACTATGACGCCTAGTTCTGGCTTCCCCCACCATTGGGAACTTTCTTTCTAACCCTGTTCAGAATTTTATTCGTTTCTACGAGATCCCCTCTCAGTCCTCTAAACTCCATAAATATAATCTTAAGTGACTTAGTCTCTCCTCATATGACAGACCTGGAATCAGCCTGGTAAACTTTCGCTGTATTCCCTCTATAGCAAGGACATCCTTCCTCAGATAAGGACACCAAAACTGCACATAATACTCCAGGTGTGGCCTCACCAACGCCCTGTACAATTGCAGCAAAACATCCCTATCCCTGTACTCAAATCCTCTCGCTATGAAGGCCAACATACCATTTGCCTTCTTTACTGCCTGCTGTACCTGCGCACTTAATTTCAGTGGCTGAAGCACAAAGATTCCAAGGTCTCGATGAGTGTCAGCTTCTCTCAATTTACACCCATTCAAATAATCTGCCTTATTATTGCTACCAATGGATAACCTCACATTTACCCACATTATACTGTAACTGCCATGCAGATGCCCACACACTCAGCCTGTCCAAATCACGCTGAAGCATCTCTGCACCCTCCTCACAGCTCACCCTCCCACCCAATCTTGCATCATCTGCAGATTTGGAGATAATACATTGAGTTCCTTCTTCCCAATCATTAATATATAGTGTGAACAGTTGGGGTCCTGGCACAGATCCCTGCGGAATCCCACTAGTCACTGACTGCCAATTGGAAAAATACCCATTTATTCCAACTTTTTGCTTCCTGTGTGCTAACCAGCTTTCTATCCATCTTGAGACATAACCTGCAATCCCATGTGCTTTAACTTTACAAAGTAGTCTGTTATGTGGGACCTTGTCGAAAACCTTCTGAAATAAACCACTTCCACCAGTTCTTTTTATTCAACTCTACTCGTTACATCCTCAAAGAATTCCAATAGATTCTTCAGCATGATCTCCCTTTTGTAAATCCATGCTGACTTTGTCAGATTATACCGCTGCCTTCCAAATGCTGAGTTATGAAATCCTTGATAATGGACTGTAGCAACTTCCCCAGTACCGACGTTAGGTTCACTGGTCTATAGTTCCCTGTTTTCTCTCTACCTCCCTTTTTGAATAGCGGGCTTACATTAGCTACCCTCCAATCTGTAGGAACTATTCCAGAGTCCAAAGAACTGTGGAAAATAACCACCAATGGATCTACTATTTCCAGGGCCACTTCCTTAAGTACTCTGGGATGAAGATTATCCGGACCTGGAGATTTATCCACCTTCAATCCCATCAATTTCCCCAAACCATTTCTCTCCTAATGCTGATTTCCTTCAGGCCCCCACACAAACTTGTGTTTCTCAGAACTTCTGGCACATTATTCATGTCTTCCTTTGTGAAGGCTGAAGCAAAGGACAAATTTAATTCCTCAGCAATTTCTTTATTCCCCGGGTGGCACGGTAGCACAGTGGTTAGCACTGTGGCTTCACAGCTCCAGGGACCTGGGTTCGATTCCCAGCTTGGGTCACTGTCTGTGTGGAATTTGCACATTCTCCCCGTGTCTGCGTGGGTTTCCACCGGGTGCTCCGGTTTCCACCCACAGTCCAAAGATGTGCGGGTTGGTTTGATTGGCCATGCTAAAATTGCCCCTTAGTGTCCTGAGATGTGCAGGTTAGAGGGATTAACGGGTAAGTGTGTAGGGATATGGGGGTGGGGCCTGGGTGGGATTGTGGTCGGTGCAGACTCGATGGGCCGAATGGCCTCTTTCTGCACTGTAGGGTTTCTATGATTCTATGATTATGAATTCTCCTGTTTCTGACTGTAAGGGGCCTACATTCATTTTTGTCAATCTTTCTCTCTTTACATACCTATAGAAACGTTTACAGTCAGTTTTTATGTACCTGCTTACTTACTTTCATACTCCATTTGCTGAGACGAGTTTATATTCTGCATGTATTAATTGAATTTAAATTGAACCAGCTGCCTTGGTGAGATGTTGAACATGTGACTTGATTGGATTAAGGAAGCAGATTCCATAGAATCTTTCAAAAGGCAATTGTACATTTACCCAAGGCAGTGCGGCACTCCCTCAGTACTGACCATCTGACAGTGCGGCACTCCCTCAGTACTGACCATCTGACAGTGCGGCACTCCCTCAGCACTGACCATCTGACAGTGCGGCACTCCCTCAGTACTGACCCTCTGACAGTGTAGCACTCCCTCAGTACTGACCCTCTGACAGTGCGGCACTCCCTCAATACTGACCCTCTGACAGTGCGGCACCCCCTCAGTACTGACCCTCTGACAGTGCGGCACTCCCTCAGTACTGACCCTCTGACAGTGCGGCACTCCCTCAGTACTGACCCTCTGACAGTGCGGCACTCCCTCAGTACTGACCCTCTGACAGTGCGGCACTCCCTCAATACTGACCCTCTGACAGTGCGGCACCCCCTCAGTACTGACCCTCTGACAGTGCGGCACTCCCTCAGTACTGACCCTCTGACAGTGCAGCACTCCCTCAGTACTGACCCTCTGACAGTGCGGCACTCCGTCAGTACTGACCCTCTGACAGTGCAGCACTCCCTCAGTACTGACCCTCTGACAGTGCGGCACTCCCTCAGTACTGACCCTCTGACAGTGCGGCACTCCCTCAGTACTGACCCTCTGACAGTGCGGCACTCCCTCAGTACTGACCCTCTGACAGTGCGGCACTCCCTCAGTACTGACCCTCTGACAGTGCGGCACTCCCTCAGTACTGACCCTCTGACGGTGCGGCACTCCCTCAGTACTGACCCTCTGACAGTGCGGCACTCCCTCAGTACTGACCCTCTGACAGTGCGGCACTCCCTCAGTACTGACCCTCTGACAGTGCAGCACTCCCTCAGTACTGACCCTCTGACAGTGCGGCGCTCCCTCAGTACTGACCCTCTGACAGTGCGGCACTCCCTCAGTACTGACCCTCTGACAGTGCGGCACTCCCTCAGTAATGACCCTCTGACAGTGCGGCACTCCCTCAGTACTGACCCTCTGACAGTGCGGCACTCCCTCAGTACTGACCCTCTGACAGTGCGGCACTCCCTCAGTAATGACCCTCTGACAGTGCGGCACTCCCTCAGTACTGACCCTCTGACAGTGCGGCACTCCCTCAGTACTGACCCTCTGACAGTGCGGCACTCCCTCAGTACCGACCCTCTGACAGTGCAGCACTCCCTCAGTACTGACCCTCTGACAGTGCGGCACTCCCTCAGTACTGACTCTCTGACAGTGCGGCACTCCCTCAGTACTGACCCTCTGACAGTGCGGCACTCCCTCAGTACTGACTCTCTGACAGTGCGGCACTCCCTCAGTACTGATTCTCTGACAGTGCGGCACTCCCTCAGTACTGACTCTCTGACAGTGCGGCACTCCCTCTGTGCTGGGACTGGGAGCTCAGATTCTGTACTCAAGCCTCTGGCACAGGCCTCAGTTCTGTGACTCTGCGTCGCTGCTGTGAATCTGTGAACTGAGCCAAGACTGATGACTCAGGAACTCGGCCCTTTCCGGAGCCTGATTAAAATCCCCTGTGCGTCGCTTGTCTTTATTTGAAGGAATCACTTTTGGAATCAGACAGTTTAATGTTTTTGCTCCAAAGGGAAAGTGTTTGTATTTCTGTGAAGTATTTACAGCATAGCGATGTTTTTGAGATTATGGAATCTCACATTTGTCATAATCTCCTGATGTCTGTCATGTGCGTGTCGAGATAATTACTGAATGTACGCAGCCAGAGGAATGAAACCAAAAACTAACGGAGTCACATTCTGACTCTGAGCTCCTCACATCATAATCCAAGACACAGCAGCTGTGACAGAAGCCTCCCCAGACTGGAGGACACTATTCAACACATTGTGTTTCTGATAGAGGTGTCCAATTATTCCCAGCCCTCTATTCTTACCCCTTTCCCCTGTAAATATCTCCATTGCAAACGTTTACCTGATTGTATTTTGAAAGTTCTCAGTGAATCTGCTCCATTGCCCTTTAACATTGCAGCCACAGAGTTTAATCCCTCGCCTCTGTGAGAAGCTACAAGATGATTCTCCCTCAACACATTCTCAGTGCTCACAGTCCACACCAGGTTTGTTCCCTGGGTTTTCCGAGATGCCGTGCCATCCCAGGCTCTGTTTCCCTGGAAACGGGGTTTCCCTGAGTTTTCTGCCTCCTCTATCTGGAGCAGTGCTGACACAGCAGTCCTGGGGGGGGTGGGTGGGTGATGTGGGGTGGGGCAGGGGAGGAGGTGGCGGGGGCGGCAGAGTCAAGGTATCAGCTCCTCACTGCAGTCCGGGGAGGGGGAGGAGAGGGGGGGTGGTGTGGCGTCAGGGTCAGGGTATCAGCTCCACACTGCAGTCCGGGGGGTGGCGGTGGGGGTGGGCAGGGGGGAGGGGTGAGTGGGGGGGGGTTGGGTTGGGGCAGGCTCAGGGTATCAGCTCCACACTGCAGTCCGGGGAGAGGGGGGGCGGTGGGGGAGAGGGTTGAATTGGGGGGGGGGTTGGGTTGGGGCAGGGTCAGGGTATCAGCTCCACACTGCAGTCCGGGGGGTGGGGGGGCAGCGGTGGGCTGGGGGGAGGGGTTGGGTTGGGGCAGGGTCAGGGTATCAGCTCCACACTGCAGTCCGGGGGGTGGGGGGGGTTGGGTTGGGACAGGGTATCAGCTCCATTCTATTGCCCTTGGCACCTGCAGCATTTTTCCACCTTTATCGACTTCAGACACCTTCCCTTGGATTGGGATTTCATTTCTCCCAATTATCCCTCCTCCGATCTTTCCTTGGACTCAAATCTGCCCTTTTGACAATCTCCCCTCACACCTCCTGTGTGTGTGTCTGTGTTTGCGTGCGTGTGTTTGCGTGCGTGTGTTTGCGCGCGTGTGTTTGCGCGCGTGCGTGTGTGTAGGCACACCTGTGCGTGCATCAGTTTGTGAGTGTGGCCCCTTTAAGGAGTGTGCACTGAATGATCATGTGACCCGATTGTCCAATATGGAATGATCACGGGGATCTCGGTGCAGAGCGTGTGTTTTTGCAGCCAGAATGGATGCTCGAACTGCAAGTGTTAACATTGTGAAAGTATTCTGTACGTTAATCTGCCTATAAATAAACGGTTGCAGTCGTTATACCAACTGGTGGTCGGCAATCTTTGCAATGACCACACACTGGCGACGATGTCAATCCGTTTGCAGCGAGGGATTTGAAGAGAACATTGCTGCAAAACTGCAGAGTGAATCAGATCGATCGCAGGCTGAGGGAGGGAGCAGGCAGGCTGAGGGAGGGAGCAGGCAGGCTGAGGGAGGGAGCAGGCAGGCTGAGGGAGGGAGCAGGCAGGCTGAGGGAGGGAGCAGGCAGGCTGAGGGAGGGAGCAGGCAGGCTGAGGGAGGGAGCAGGCAGGCTGAGGGAGGGAGCAGGCAGGCTGAGGGAGGGAGCAGGCAGGCTGAGGGAGGGAGCAGGCAGGCTGAGGGAGGGAGCAGGCAGGCTGAGGGAGGGAGCAGGCAGGCTGAGGGAGGGAGCAGGCAGGCTGAGGGAGGGAGCAGGCAGGCTGAGGGAGGGAGCAGGCATGCCTCACTTTGGGAAGTTAGGAATGTTTAACATGACCACTGAGAGCTGGGTTCAGTATTGTGACAATACTGTGCTTTAAGAAATGTATTTGTGCCATGTTTCTTAGAAACATAGAACATAGAAAAACTACAGCACAAACAGGCCCTTTGGCCCCACAAGTTGTGCCGAACACATCCCTACCTTTTAGACCTACCTATAACCCTCCATCCTATTAAGCTCCATGTACTCATCCAGGAGTCTCTTAAAAGACCCTATTGAGTTTGCCTCCACCACCACTGACGGCAGCCGATTCCACTCGCCCACCTCCCTCTGTGTGAAAAACTTCCCCCTAACATTTCCCCTGTACCTACCCCCCAGCACCTTAAACCTGTGTCCTCTCGGAGCAGACATTTCCACCCTGGGAAAAAGCCTCTGAGAGTCCACCCGATCTATGCCTCTCAACATCTTATACACCAAAGATGTGCGGGTTAGGTTGATTGGCCAGGTTAAAAATTGCCCCTTAGAGTTCTGAGATGCGTAGGTTAGCAGGATTAGCGGGTAAATATGTGGGGGTAGGGCCTGGATGGGATTGTGGTCGGTGCAGACTCGATGGGCCGAATGGCCTCCTTCTGCACTGTAGGGTTTCTATGATTTCTATTAGGTCTCCTGTCATCCTTCGTCTCTCCAAGGAGAAAAGACCGAGCTCCCTCAGCCTATCCTCATAAGGCACGCCACTCAATCCAGGCAACATCCTTGTAAATCTCCTCTGCACCCTTTCAATCTTTTCCACATCCTTCCTATAGTGAGGCGACCAGAGCTGAGCACAGTACTCCAAGTGGGGTCTGACGAGGGTCTTATATAGCTGCATCATTATCCCCGGACTCCTAAACTCAATCCCTCGATTGATAAAGGCCAGCACGCCATACGCCTTCTTAACCACCTCCTCCTCGAGCGACAATCACCAGGCAAGACTGTTCTCTTCCTGTTGGGGAGCACTTCAGCGGTCACGGGCATTCGGCCTCTGATATTCGGGTAAGCGTTCTCCAAGGCGGCCTTCATGACACACGACGGCGCAGAGTCGCTGAGCAGAAACTGATAGCCAAGTTCCGCACACATGTGGACGGCCTCAACCGGGATATTGGGTTCATGTCACACTATCTGTAACCCCCACAGTTTGCCTGGACCTGCAGAGTTTCACTGGCTGTCCTTCTGGAGACAATACACACCTCTTTAACCTGTCTTAATGCTCTCTCCACTCACATTGTTTGTACCTTTAAGACTTGATTAGCTGTAAGTATTCACATTCCAACCATTATTCTGTAAATTGAGTCTGTGTCTTTATATGCCCTGTTTGTGAACAGAATTCCCACTCACCTGAAGAAGGAGCTTAAGGCTCCGAAGGTTTGTGGCTTTTGCTACCAAATAAACCTGTTGGACTTTAACCTGGTGTTGTTGAACTTCTTACTGTGTTTACCCCAGTCCAACGCCGGCATCTCCACGCCCTTGTTATTGCAGCAGTATAATTGATCTTAATTGCTCAAGTGTCTGTTTTAATCGAGACTAATGCAGTTGTGTTGTTTTAATGTTTTCAAAAAAAGAACAAAGAATAAAGAAAATTACAGCACAGGAACAGGCCCTTCGGCCCTCCAAGCCTGCGCCGACCATGCTGCCCGACTTAACTAAAACCCCCTACGCTTCCGGGGACCATATCCCTCTATTCCCATCTCATTCATGTACTTGTCAAGACGCCTCTTAAAAGTCACTACCGTATCCGCTTCCACTACCTCCCCTGGCAACGAGTTCCAGGCACCCACCACTCCCTGTATAAAACATCTGTGGTTTCCTCTGTGGTTTTTCAGAGCAGGGCTTGATTAGGTTGATTGACAGCAAAAATCATGTGACTAGGCTTACACACAGAAATCAGCCCAGTGGCTGTTTGGGATCTTTAGTAAGAGGTAGTTTTATCTGTGTCTCTGTCTCTCTGGATTTGGAGACTGGGATCCGCCAGGAAATAAGTGTTTTACTCTGGAGGCTGCTGCAGGGGAGTCAGGAATATACATCTTTCTATATCTGTCCAGAGGGGTTAAAAAGCTGGAAATCTAGCATCCACGTGAGCCTATATTTTATGCTAACTTGCCCTGAAAGAGGGATTTATGTTTGTGTTGATAATACTTACATTGGAACTATAGAGTTGATTAGCAGCTAAGAATTATTCCTTGTCATTTCTTTACCAAGTAATTCAATTGGTAAAAGTTATGCTAATTCTTTTTGTTATATTTAACTGTGTTGTTAAATAAAGTTTGATGTAATGGAAGCTTCCTCGTGGGTCGATAGAATCACACCTGGGGTGAAACACCTTCGGCTCTCACTAATGCCAAAATTAAATAAAGTTGGGGTCTGGGCTAACTTCACAATCTACCTTGGAGTTTCTGATCTGGTTCCCAATAGTATGTGGAATGGTTGGAGTATTTTTTCAGGGCTAATGGAATAAGGGCCAGGTAAGGAGAAAGTTATTTTACTTATCACGGGACCCAGATGTATAACTTGATCCAAAGTTTAATGTCCTCAGATGCTCCCAACACG
Source organism: Mustelus asterias (assembly GCF_964213995.1). NCBI lineage: Eukaryota > Metazoa > Chordata > Chondrichthyes > Carcharhiniformes > Triakidae > Mustelus > Mustelus asterias. Next base: position 28,925 of record NW_027592173.1, read on the forward strand.
AAGACATTTGCAGAGCTTGTTGAGCTAACAAAGGGGCATTTATCACCCTAAAGGCCTTGGTAACACAACAAAGATATAAGTTTAACTCAACAAGGAGGGTGCAAGGCTTTGAAGCAAGGCAAAAGGAATTGCAGAGCATTGCGGCTTTGAGTTATCGTGGTTATCGGGTCGATGCTGAGGGGTTACACCCAGTGGAGGACAAAGTGAAAGTGATTGAAGAGGCTCTGAATCAACACCTCAGAACTCAGATCCTCCCTTGGGAGGGTCAACTATTCCGGGCGCTTCCTCCCAAATCTATCAGCATTGCTGTTAAAGAAACGCCAGAGATGGAAAAAGAGGCTTTTAACCAAATTGTGTCGGAATTTTCATCAATGTATTTATTAGTGCATTTCAACCTCTTTAAGATAATAATACTTACACGTGATGCATCACCATATGGGGTTGGGACTGTGTAATTCCACACAATGGATGACGGGTCCGAGAGAGCCATCAGATATGTATCGAGAACCCGTTCAGACACGGAAAGAGGACACTCCCAGTTGGTGAAAGGCGGCCGAGCTGTTACCTTCAAGAAGTTTCATCAATACGTTTATGAAAGAGATTTACTCTCGTCACAGACCATCAGCCACTTTGGGCTTCTCGAGGATGCTGAGGCGATGTCACCATGTTAGAATACAGCGATGGGCACCGTCCTTGTCGACTGATGAACATCGACCAGGGGCTCACAGAACCAATACAGACACCTTAAGCTCTCTCCCATTACCCGAACAAACGCCACCCCCTCTGGTCCTACGGGAGATAGCTTTAAACTATCTGGTCTCGATACCTATGACAGCACAACAAATTAAATACTAGACTAATAGGGACCCACTGTTACTGAACATCAAAGCTGTGATACTGCATGGATAGTGGAATGAGAGAGCTTCTGAGGAAAGCAAACCTCATCAGCTCAGGAAGTGTGAGCTCAGTGCGAGGATGGTGTCATCCTTTGGGGAATGAGAGTGGTCGGCCCCAAACCAGGAAGAGAGTGATTGCTTGAAGAATTGCTTGTTTGAAGGTGAAAATGTTAGCGAGAAGCGATGTTTGGTGGGCTGGTGTCGATACTGCTTGAGAAAGGATTGTGAGACGGTGTGACCAGTGCCAGTTCCAGCAGAGGTTACCTGCTACCCCCTCACCCCGCCCCCGTGGGGATGGCCAGATCGACTATAGGTACGAGTTCACATAGATTATGTTGGCCCATTTATGGGCTCGATGTTCCTTTAGCAAATGGATGCCCATGGAGGTGTTCAAAATGAGGTCCACAACTTTATAGACCACACTTGAGACACTGCACCAATCCTTCCCATACAGCAGTACTTATCTCAGGACGGTGTTCACAAGTGCTGAGTTCCAGGAGTTCATGGCCTTCAACGGAATAAAACACATCTGTATGGCACCTTGTCACCTCTCATCAAATGGGCTGGCTGAACCCACAGTGCAAGCGTTCAAGGCCAGTGTGAAGAAGCAAACATCTACTTCATTAGAACTGAATTTCAGTTCGTTAATAGGACCACCCCACGTACTATTGCTGAGTAGCTGCAGTGAGCTGCCGATAGGTCGATGCTTAAATATCAGGCTGATCCTGGAAGCTCTGAATTTGGCCGGGAGGGAGCAGCCAAGTAGAAAGAGTGTTTGAGATGGATGATCCAGTCTTCCTGAAGAGTTTTGAAAGTGGTCCAAATTGGGTCTCGGGCATTGTGGGGGCCCAGATGGGACCACTGTTTTTTGAGGTGAAAGTGCAGGACAAGTTCGTGACGAAACATGTGGATCATTTGAGGAGGTAGAAATATAGAAACTGCAGGCAGGAATAGGCCATTCAGCCCTTCGAGTCTGCTCCAACATTCACCTTGATCATGGCTGATCATCAAATTCAATATCCTGAACCCCCCCTTCCCTTGATCCCTTTAGCCCCAAGAGCTATATCTAATTTCTTCTTGAAATCAGACAACATTTTGGCCTCAACTGCATTGAGGTGGGAGCCATCCCAAGAGCCAGTGCTACTGCCTGATCCAATTATACCAGCAAGTAGTGGTGTTGCTTGTCCAAGGGATGAAGTGGCTGATCAGCCAATGGCAGGCCAGAGTGTTGCTCCCAATGGAACTGTGGGAATTGTGGAAAGTGAGACACAGATTCCAGGAGAGAGTCCAAGTGAAGCAAGTCCAAGTTGAACTTCAACCAGTTGAGCTGCGCTACTCCCAGAGAAAGAGGAAGTCCCCTGTCAGGCTGAGTTTCAGATAAACTGTATTAAACATGTTCATTATTGTGATTATTTTGGACCTTGTTTAAGTTATTTATGTATTTTATAAGAAGGGACTTAAAGGGGGAGGGATGTAGTAGCTGGCCCCTTTAAGGAGTGCACACTCGGGGGGGGGGGGGGGGGGGGGGTCATGTGAGCCGATCACCCAATGGGAATGATCACAGGGATCTCGGTGCAGAGCACGGGTTTTTGCAGCCAGGGTGGATCCCACAGCTGGAATGTTAACATTGTGAAAGTATCCCGTGTTATAGTTTATTATACCGATTGCTGGTCGTCAATCCTTACAAAATGTTGAACTGAATCACAACATTAGCTCCTTTCACACATTCCTCCTGACCAGGGGATGAAGATTTCCTGTAAAATTCCAGCCTTGGGATAAGACAGTGACAAAGGGAGAAATAGAGAGCCACGTACACATGCACAGGCCAATCCCACTAAAGCTTCAGTTGCAGTTCAGCCGGTAGCACTCTTTGCCTCAGAATCACAGGGTTTGGGTTCAAGTCCCAGACTTGTAGTTTATTTATTAGTTTCACAAATATTCTTACATTAACACTGCAATGAAGTTACTGTGAGAATCGCCACACTCCGGTGCCTGTTCGGGTTACACTGAGGGAGAATTTAGCACGGCCAATGCACCCTAACCAGCACGTCTTTCAGACTGTGGGAGGAAACCGGAGCACCCGGAGGAAACCCACGCAGACACAGGGAGAACGTGCAGACTCCGCATAGACAGTGACACAAGCCAGGAATCGAACCTGGGTCCCTGGCGCTGTGAGGCAGCAGTGCTAACCCACTGTGCCACCGTGCCGCCCTTGAGCATAAAGATGAAGGCGCTGCTCCAGTGCAGCACTGAGGGGGCACTGCACTGTCAGAGGTGCGGCTTGTTAGACGGGATGTCAAACCAAAGCCCCATCTGCCTCCTTGGTTGAATGTCGAAGATCCTGAGGTATTATTTTGAAGAAGAGCAGGCGAGTCCGGGCTGTTAGTTACCCTTCAGACAAAATCACAAATGGATTATCTGGGCATTCTCACATTGCTGTTTGTGGGATCTTGCTGTGCACAGTGCAGTTGCTGGATTTCTGACAGTGAATATTTTATGAATGTAAAGTGCTTTAGGACATCCAGTGGTTGTGAAAGGTGTTATGTAAATGCAAGTCTTCCTCAAGGTGGGGTGAAGGAGACATGTTTCACCTGAGTCTCTTGGCAAAATGCAAGCTCAGAGAGTGGAAGGGCCAGCTGGCCCACTCATGCTCCCAGATCTCATGTTCGTATCATGAAGGTGGCAGTGCTATGGGTCGGTGATTGGTTGGGAGGTAATCCATGTCTAGGTGGCAAATACACATGGAGAAAGGCAGGGGTCTCTGCGCAGCCTCCTGGGAAATCTTCCTGTAAGCTGGATGGACAGTTTCCTCTGTAGCCAAGAATCTCCGAGGATGTGTTGCCTTCCCTGTGCCAGGGTAAGGGACATCTCATGGTAGCTGGTGATGAACCTGGAAGGGAAAGAGGTAAATCCAGTTATCTTGGTCCATGTTGGAAATCCAGCCACAGGGGGGGTAGGAGCAGAGAGGAGGTCCTGGACTACCAGGAGTTAGGCTCGAAATGAAAAAGGAGGATTTCTGGAAGAATCTCCGGATTATTATTCAGGCCGTCTGTGAATTGACACAGGAAGCAGTCAGGAGAGTTGACATGTTGTTAAGGAGCTTGTGTGGGACAGAAGGATTCCGTTTCATAGGACTTTGGCACCAATTCTGGGACAGAGCAGGACTGTACTGATGGGAAGTGCTCCACCTGGAAAGGGATGGGACCTGTGTCCTGTCCAAAAGGATAAATAGGAAGACGAAAAAGTCTTTAAACTGATATGATGGGGGAGGAGCTACAAGGAACATAAGCAGCTTAAATGTAAACAGACCGTGCCAGGAGAACAAAGTATTGATGGCAAGAGATAAGTGGAGAACACACGAGATACCAGCAGGAGTAGACCAGATGGCCTGTCAAACCTGCTCCTCTGTTCAATATGATTATTGTTTATCTTAGGCTTTAACTCAATTTTCCCGCCCATTCCCATATCCCACGATTCCCTGAGAGACCTATCTCAGCCTTAAGCATATTCAATGTTGGAGACTCCACAACTCTCTGGGTAGACAATTGCAAAGATTCATAACCCTTTGAGTGAAGTGATTTCCTTTCATCTCAGTCATAGAGTTATAGAATTTTAAAGTACAAAAAAGACCCTTCAGCCCATCATATCTGTGCCAGCCATCAAGCACCTAGCCTAATCCCATTTTCTAGCACTTGGTCCGTAGCCTTTTGTGCTAGGGCGTTTCAAGTGCTCACTTAAATGCTTCTTAAATGTTGTGAGGGTTCCCTCCTCTACCACCCTTTCAGGCAGTGAGTTCCAGATTCCCACCACCCTCTGGTGAAAAAGCTTTTCCCCTCTAACTAGTCCTAAACGATTGTCTCCTTATCCTGAGATTGCCCCCCTTTGTTCTCCAGTCAGGGAGAAACAATCTCGACCCTGTAAAGCCCCGTCACAATCTTGTACAGTTAAACGGGATTTCCTCTCACTCTTCCAGGCAATATAAGGCCAATTTCCTCAGCCTCTCATCACAGGACAACCCCTCACTCCAGGGACCAATATGAATCTTCGCTCTACAGCCTTCAGTGCCAATAAATCCTTCCTTAAATATGGAGACTGAAGCTGTGCACATTGTCCCGGGCGATATCGATCAGGATAGCCAAAGATAAAGTGAAAGGAAATCCGATTAAAAATGAGCTGAATGTTTCAACAGCGATGCCCACAGTCTCCATAATAAAACAGGGAATTGGAGACAGTCACGGTTAGGAGGGAGCTGGTGGGAATTCCTGAATTATGGTTCCAGAAAAATCAGGCCTGGGAATTAAACATTGCAGGGTTATAATTTGGACAAGATGGAGGGGGAAAGGGGAAGGCCGAGCTGCACTTGTTCAGGAAGTCATAATGAAAAAAGGAACAGTCTCTGTGAGAGAGCCCATATGGGTAAAAATAAAAGATAATGATTCAGTCACACTAATCAGCGTTGTTTACAGACAGACTAACAGCATCCGGGAGGTGGAGGAAGAAATGTGCAGATAAATGAGGGAATTGAGTTAAAAATATAGAATAATAAAAACTCAAGATGCTGACAAGGTCAGTTTGGGATCTGCAGACCTTTGGGTATTTTTAGTTGTTTGGGATATCTGGTGGTGTGTTATTAATTTGGATTATGGGGTGTTCCTTCTCCCACCTTTTCTCTTCATTTTGTCATCATTGGATCTCAAGATCTGAGATCCTTCCAAGTGACTCCAAACCATCCGGCTCGCTCCAGGATGACGGTCTCCCAGAGTTGATGTCAATGTGGCATTTCAACACGTTGGCTTCCAGCGCATCCTTGAGGCATGTCTGTCCTCCTCTGGAGTGTCTGCCCTGACTGTGCTGGCAGAAGCAGGCCTACTCTGGGGACCTGGAGTGTCTGCGCTAACTGAGCTGGCAGAAGCAGGCCTGCTCTGGGGGCCTGACATCCGAGCCATGTGACCAAGCCACTGAAGCTGATGGTGGAAGATCAATGTTTGTGGTGCCTGATTGTGCGAGGACACTGACATTGGTGCATCTGTCCTCCCCAAGGAATTTTGTGTCACAAATAGGCTTACATTAACACTGCAATGAAGTTACTGTGAAAATCCCCGAGTCGTCACACTCCGGCGCCTGTTCGGGTACACTGAGGGAGAATTTAGCATGGCCAATGCACCCTAACCAGCACGTCTTTCAGACTGTGGGAGGAAACCAGAGCACCCGGAGGAAACCCACGCATTAGGGAACTTGTCTCTTGTCAGATGGAGCATGATAGCAAGGAAGAAGGAAATGAGAGTTGGGGCCTTGTTCGATTCCTGTCCTAACCTCGGAAAGGTCTGGAATTGATCCATTGTTGAGGATCACCGCTCGTACATCATCATGAATCGGGCGAAGGATGGGAATAGATTTTGGGAGCATCCACACTGCAGCAGAATCTTCCAGAGTGCCTCACAGTTTACAGAATTCAAGGCCTTTGTCGAGTCAAAGAGCGCTGTGGAGAGGAGTTGAGATTGTTGCTGATATTTTCCTTGTCGTTGGCAAGTTGCAAACATCATCTGGCTTTGCCTCTTCATCACTTCATCCCACATTGAGTTTGGGGGATTAACTCTTCAGCAAATTTAATGAGGTGGTTCAGGAAGGTCCCTGTAATCATCTTTCCTACTGTCAAAAGCAGGGAGATGTCTCTGTAATTTCTACAGTTCGATTTGTCCACTTTCTTGAAGATTGTCATAATCATGGCGTCCTTGAGGTCATTTGGGACTTCCGCTTCATTCGTGGCCTGTAAAATAAGGGCTTGGAATTGGGATGATAGTCTCTCTCCTCCACGTTTATAGATTTCAGTGGGGATTCCAGCACCACCTGCTGATTATCTGATGGCTTTCATCTCCTCCATAAACACTGGCGGAGTTCCCAGCTCATCTTGAACGGGGTGTTGTGAGATGGAGTTGAGAACATTCTCATTGAGAGCAGAGGCAATACTACACACTTTTAATAATGGATTCGAACAGGGTGTTGTGCCAGAGGCCTGGAGAATAATATTTAAAAATGGAGACAGAATCTATTGGGGGAATAAGAGAGCAGTCAGCTAAACATCGCTGGGAGGAAAAATATCGGAATTCCCACTAAGGGAGAGAGAAGAATTTCCAAAGTAAGAAATCTCAAAGTGAATAGAGTCAGCATGAGTTTCAAAAGCAAAAATCTTGCTTGGCCAACCTTATTGAAATTTGTGAGGTGGAAACAGAAAATAAAGAGTGGCAACCCAGTAGATGTAATTTATCTGGAGAAGTGGCAGAATGGGTGAGTGAAATATCACCTTGACCTGAAATGTTAACTCTGTTTATCTCCGTAGATGCTGCCTGACCTGCTGAGATTTTCCAGTGTTTTCTGTTTTGTTGCAGATTTGCAGCTTCTACAGTATTTTGTAGTGCAGACTGGGTTGCTAGCCGGTTTCCAGACGGAAAGCAGAGTGCGGGGGTAAAGATTGGTTATTCAGAGTAACAGAAAGGACGGGGAGGTGCAGATTCCACGCGGATCAGTACTGGGACCACTGCTGTTCGCACCAGGGTTACTGTGCATGTATGTGAATGCACAGAGTACAGTGAATAAGACTGGGTTGATAACCGAGACCTGGCTCAAGGAAGGGCAGGACTGGGCGTTACATGTTTCTGAGTGCAAGGTGTTCAGAAAAGATAGGAAAGGAGGAGGAGTGGTGGGGTTGGAATTGGGGAGCGCTGGAGAGTAGAGGATGTCCCAGAGGATTCAAGGACAGAATCAATTAGCGATAAGGAACAAGAAGGGTGCAATGACATTGCTCGGTGAAGTCTGTAGACCACCAACTAATGAGAAGGATATAGAAGAATAAATCTGCAGGGAAATGACAGAGAGATGCAAACATTATAGAGTAGGTATAATGAAGAACTTTAATTACCCGAATGTAGACTGGGGCAGTGGGAGTGTAAAGGGAGCAGAGAGACAAATGTTCCCCGATTGTGCTCAGGAGAATTTTCTGCAGCAGAGTGTCCAGTCCAACAAGACAGGGTGCACTATTGGACCCAGCTCTTGGAAATGAGATGCACTTTAAAAGAAGGCGCCCTGATCTCAGTGGAGTCAGTTCCCGGCTCTCAGTGTTCCTGCGTCATCAGAGTAACAGAGCAACCACACTCACTCTTTTCTGGTAGTGAAACGGACAAGATCTAGAGAGAAAACTGGCCAGTGGAGCTGGAGTGTTCCATGCCACTTTGACACTCTGCCAAATTCTCATAAGATTCCGCCTGTGGCAAATTGTTAATTTTAAATCGGTGATTTTTGTTAAGGTAAGGTAAGATATATAGGGTAAAAGTGGATAAATGGAGCTGGATCACAGAGCTGTCACGAAGTGCTTTGAAAGGCACGAATCAATTCCAGCTTCCCAGATTGCCTGGATCCACAACAGTTCGTCTATCACTGCAACAGGTCCACAGCAGACACTATCTCCCTGGCCCAACACTCAACACTGGAACACCTAGATAACAAGGACACCTATGTCAGACTCCTATTTATTGACTACAGCTCAGCCTTCAACACTATTATTCCCACAAAACTCGTCTCCAAACTCCGTGGCCTGGGCCTCGGCACCTCCCTCTGCGACTGGATCCTGAACTTCCTAACTCTCAGATCACAATCAGTAAGGATAGGCAACAACACCTCCTCCACGCTCATCCTCAACACCAGTGCCCCACAAGGCTGTGTTCTCAGCTCCCTACTATACTCCTTGTACACCTATGACTGTGCGGCCAAATTCCCCTCCAATTCGATTTTCAAGTTTGCTGACGACATCACCGTAGTGGGTTGGATCTCAAACAATGACGAGACAGAGTACAGGAATGAGATAGAGAATCTGGTGAACTGGTGCGGCAACAATAATATCTCCCTCAATGTCAACTAAATGAAGGAGATTTGATTTATTATTAACACATGTATTAACCTACAGTGAAAAGTATTGTTTCTTGCGCACTGTACAGACAAAGCATACCATTCATAGAGAAGAAAACGAGAGAGTGCAGCGTGTAGTGTTACAGTCATAGCTAGGGTGTAGAGAAAGATCAACTTAATGCAAGCTAGGTCCGTTCAAAAGTCTGGCAGCAGCAGGGAAGAAGCTGTTCTTGAGTCGGTTGGTACGTGACCTCAGACTTTTGTATCTTTTTCCAGAAGGAAGAAGGTGGAAAAGAGAATGTCCGGGGTGCGTGGGGTCCTTAATTATGCTGGCTGCTTTGCCGAGGCAGCAGGAAGTGTAGACAGAGTCAATGGATTGGAGGCTAGTTTGTGATGGATTGGGCTACATTCACGACCTTTTGTAGTTCCTTGCGGTCTTGGGCTGAGCAGGAGCCCATACCAAGCTGTGATACAACCAGAAAGAATGCTTTCTATGGTGCATCTGTAAAAGATGGTGAGAGCCATAGCTGACATGCCAAATTTCCTTAGTCTTCTGAGAAAGTAGAGGCATTGGTGAGCTTTCTTAACTATAGTGTCGGCATGGGGGGGAGACCAGGACAGGTTGTCATTGACTTCTGGAAGCGTAGTGGAGAACATGCCCCTGTCTACATCAACAGTGGTGAAGTGGAAATGGTCGAGAGCTTCAAGTTTCTCGGTGTCAAGATCACCAACAACCTGTCCTGGTCCCCCCATGCTGATGCTATAGTTAAGAAAGCCCACCAACGCCTCTACTTTCTCAGGAGACTAAGGATATTTGGCATGTCAGCTATGACTCTAACCAACTTTTACAGATACACCATAGAAAGCAATCTTTCTGGTTGTATCACAGCTTGGGTATGGCTCCTGCTCTGTCCAAAACCGCAAGAAACTACAAAGGGTTGTGAACGAGGCCCAGTCCATCTCGCAAACCAGCCTCCCATCCATTGACTGTGTCTACACATCCCACTGCCTCAGAAAAGCAGCCGGCATAATTAAGGACCCCACTCACCCCGGACATTCTCTCTTTCACCTTCTTCTGGCGGGAAAAAGATACAAAAGTCTGAGGTCACGGACCAACCGAGTCAAAAACAGCTTCTTCCCTGCTGCTGTCAGACTTTTGAATGGACCGACCTCGCATTAAGTTGATCTTTCTCTACACACTAGCTATGACTGTAACACTACATTCTGCACTCTCTCCTTCCCTTCTCCACTGTGTACTCTATGAATTGTATGCTTTGTCTTTATAGCTTGCAAGAAACAATACTCTTCACTGTATTCCCGCACCCCCCCCCCCCCCCCCCCAAAGTGTGTGTCCTTCTCCAGCTCTGGTGTCATGTATCTCTCACTTTCTTTATCTCATGTGCAGGCAGTAAAGAAGGCAGTAGGTATGTTGGCTTTCACAGCAAAATGATTTGAGTGTAGGGATAGGGATGTTTTACTGCAATTGTACAGGGCGTTAGTGAGGCCACACCTGGAGTATTGTGTGCGGTTTTGGTGTCCTTATCTGAGGAAGGATGTCCTTGCTCTAGAGGGAGTACAGCGAAGGTTTACCAGGCTGATTCCTGGGATGGCAGGTCTGTCATGTGAGGAGAGACTAAGTCGGTTAGGATTATATTCACTGGCGTTTAGAAGAGTGAGAGGGAATCGCATAGAAACTTATAAAATTCTAATGGGGTTAGACAAGGTAGATTCAGAAAGAATGTTCCAATGGTGGGGGAATCCAGAACTAGAGGTCAAAGTTGAGGATAAGTGGTAAACCTTTTAGAACTGGGTGTGGAGAAATTTCTTCACCCAGAGGGTGGTGAATGTGTGGAATTCATTACCACAGAAAGTAGTTGAGGCCAAAACATTGTCTGATTTCAAGAAAAAATTAGATTTCGCTCTTGGGGTTAAAGTGATTGATGGATATGGGGGGAAGGGGGATCAGGATATTGAATTTGATGATCAGCCATGATCAAAGTGAATGGCGGAGCAGGCTCGAAGGATCGAATGGCCTCCGCTACTTCTAGTTTCTATGTTTCTAATTGCAGATACGCTCTGGAATTCCCTCTCTTCAGTGATCAAACTGGTTTTTCAAGAGCAGATGAACCATTAAAAGGCGTTAATGTCAGCTATTTAATGTTACAGGCAACTCTGTACAGAGTTCTGAATAGATCCCTTCAAACTGCATTCACACACTGGGCTCTCACAGATGTGTCGAGAGCGTATAACCTCATCCCCAGCATATTCAAATACTTTTCAAAGCTTGAATCGACATTTAAATACTCCCGAACTGCACAGTTTCCGGGTTTTGCCGGATCCTGACCCTCGCTGGTGATCACACGGACAGAGAGTGCGGGCTCAGGATTCCACCCTCCATCCCCACCCCAAAATCTCACCATTTGCCAAGAGAATTGGAAACTTCCATCACCCTTTGGGTGGAGACCTTTTTCCGAATTTCACTCCTGGAAACTCTGGCTCAGATTTCTTGACTCTGCTGCCTCCTGTATTTGAGTCCCCAACTAGTATAGAATCATAGAGTCCTACAGTGCGTGGGGAGGCCATTCAGCCCATCAACTACACCAACCACAATCCCACCCAGGCCCTATCCCCTTATCCCCACGTTTTTACCCTGCCGTTACCCCTGCCACTAAGGGGCAATTTAGCATGGCCAGTCCACCTAACCCGCACATCTTTGGAGTGTGTGAGGAAACCCATGCAGACACGGGGAGAATGTGCAAACTCCACACACTCGGTGACCCAGGCCGGGAATCAAACCCGGGTCCCTGGTGCTGTGAGGCAGCAGTGCTGACCACTGTTGTTACTCACTATCGACGCCACTGCTCCCCCAAGTTAAAAATATCAGTCAATTCACCCCTTAATCTTCGAAATGCCATGAATGCAGCTCGAGTTTGTATAAATCTATCCTCATAATGGTGAGTCGACAGAGCGCTCCCTCCCAGGGCAATATTCTCTTTGTGTGGTGTGGCCTCCAGAACTGCTCACGGTTTGATTTGAGTTGATTTATTATTGTCATAGTATACAGTGAAAAGTATTGTTTCTCGCGCGCTGTACAGACAAAGCATACCATTCATAGAAAAGGAAAGGAGAGGGTGCAGAATGTAGTGTTACAGTCATAGCTGGGGTGTGGAGAAAGATCAACTTAATGCGAGGTAGGTCCATTCAAAAGTCAAAAAGCAAGTTACTGCGGATGCTGGAATCTGAAACAAAGACAGAAAATGCTGAGAAATCTCAGCAGATCTGACAGTGTCTGTGGAGGAAGAATAGAGCCAACGTTTCAAGTATGGATGACCTGTCAGAGCTTCTTCAGGGCTCTGACAAAGAGTCTAGACTTGGGCGGCACGGTGGCACAGTGGGTTAGCGCTGCTGCCTCACAGCGCTAGGGACCCAGGTTCGATTCCCGGCTTGGGTCACTGTCTGTGTGGAGTCTGCACGTTCTCCCCGTGTCTGCGTGGGTTTCCTCCGGGTGCTCCGGTTTCCTCCCACAGTCCAAAGATGAGCAGGTTAGGTTAGTTGGCCATGCTAGATTTTCCCTCAGTGTACCCGAACAGGCGCCAGAGTGTGGTGACTGGGGGATTTTCACAGTAACTTCATTGCAGTGTTAATGTAAGCCTTACTTGTGACACTGATAAATAAACTTTATAAAGGTGGAATGGAGAAGGTGGAAGAGAGTTTGTCCGGGGTGCGTGGGGTTCTTGGTCTGACCAAGGTGGCAGAAGGTGAATTGATATTAAACAGTCTCCTTCAGCTGTAACCTGGTGTTGGAGGTTCGAGACAGAGGAATAGGGAGTTGTACATCGGCACAGGAGGAGGTCCTTCAGCCCAGTGTGCCGAGTCTGGCATATGGTGAAATCATGGCTGATTTCTCGCTTACCTCTCTCCAGCCCTGCCTTGTCTCTCGAACACGGAGTAATCTTACTGAACTAAAGATCTTTCCGTTTCACTGAAATATTCAACTAACCCCTCCCACCCCCCCCCCCCACCCAGGCTGTTTGAGGGAGAGAGTTCTTCTGGAAAGAACTGCTTCCTGACGTCACATCTGAAGGCCTGGCTGGAATTTCAAGATGATACCTTCTTGTTCTGGGCACAGACTCACTAAATGAATAGTTTTGATTCATCCACCCAGTAATAATCTTTCACAGTTCAATGAGATCGTCCTTTAATCTTTGAAACTTTGGAGACAAGCTGAGTCTGTCCAACCTGCCCTCAATGTAACTCTTTCAACTCTCTGGTCAATCTGCACTGCGCCCCTCGTGATCAGTATCCCCTTCCTGGGGTGCGGGGCATAGAATTTTTGATTTGATTTGATTTATTATTGTCACATCTATTAACATACAGTGAAAAGTATTGTTTCTTGCGCGCTATACAGACAAAGCATACCGTTCATAGAGAAGGAAAGGAGAGGGTGCAGAATGTAGTGTTGCAGTCATAGCTAGGGTGCAGAGAAAGATCAACTTAATGCGAGGTAGGTCCATTCAAAAGTCTGACAGCAGCAGGGAAGAAGCTGTTCTTGAGTCGGTCGGTACGTGACCTCAGACTTTTGTATCTTTTTCCCGAAGGAAGAAGGTGGAGGAGAGAATGTCCGGGGTGCGTGGGGTCCTTAATTATGCTGGCTGCTTTGCCGAGGCAGCGGAAAGTGTAGACAGAGTCAGTGGATGGGAGGCTGGTTTGTGTGATGGATTGGGCTACATTCACGACATTTTGTATTTCCTTGCGGTCTTGGGCAGAGCAGGAGCCACACCAAGCTGTGTGATGCGCTATCAATAAGGCGAAAGACTACTTGTGTGCCAATACAACTGTAGGCTTTTATTCACAACAGAATCAGGAGCACATCCCAACAAATAACCGACCTGGACTGAACAAGGGGGAGGAGACAGCCACCTTTATACTAGGTGCCGAGGGGAGGAACCAAACCGGGAGGGGATGTGTCCAGGCATGACAAACACACACAACGGTGGTCCATATAGGACAAAGGCACAACTGAGGTCCACCACACTGTGATACAACCAGAAAGAATGCTTTCTATGGTGCATCTGTAGAAGTTGGTGAGTGTAGGAGCTGACATGCCAAATTTCCTTAGTCTTCTGAGAAAGTAGAGGGTGGGTGGGCTTTCTTAACTATAGTGTTGGCATGGGGGGACCAGGACAGGTTGTTGGTGATCTGGACACCTAAAAACTTGAAGCTCTCGATCCTTTCTACTTTGTCCCCGTTGATGTAGACAGGGGCATGTTCTCCTTTACGCTTCCTGAAGTCGATGACAATCACCTTCGTTTGTTGACATTGAGGGAGAGATTATTGTTGCCACACCAGTTCACCAGATTCCCTATCTCAATCTCTGTACTCTGTCCCGTCATTGTTTGAGATCCGACCCACTACAGTGGTGTCGTCAGCAAACTTGAAAATGGAATTGGAGGGGAATTTGGCCGCACAGTCACAGGTGTATAAGGAGTATAGTAGGGGGCTGAGAACACAGCCTTGTGGGGCACCGGTGTTGAGGATGATCGTGGAGGAGGTGTTGTTGCCGATCCTTACTGATTGTGGAATCATAGAAATCATAGAAACCCTACAGTGCAGAAAGAGGCCATTGGGCCCATCGAGTCTGCACCGACCACAATCCCACCCAGGCCCTACCCCCACGTCTCCACATACTTACCTGCTAATCCTTCTAACCTACGCATCTCAGGACACGAAGGGGCAATTTTAGCATGGCCAATCAACCTAACCTGTACATCTTTGGTCTGTGAGTTAGGAAGTTCAGGATCCAGTCGCAGAGGGAGGTGCCGAGGCCCAGGCCATGGAGTTTGGAGATGATTTTCGTGAGAATAATAGTGTTGAAGGCTGAGCTGTAGTCAATAAATAGGAGTCTGACATAGGTGTCCTTGTTATCTAGGTGTTCCAGGGTTGAGTGCAGGGCCAGGGAAATGGCGTCTGCTGTGGACCTGTTGCGGCAGTGGGCAAACTGTAGTGGATCCAGGTAGTCTGGAGGCTGGAGTTGATTTGTGCCATGACTAACCTTTCGAAGCACTTCATAATGATGGATGTCAGAGCCACTGGCCATTAGTCATCAAGGCACGCTGCTTGGTTTTTCTTAGGCACCAGGATGATGGTCATCTTCTTGAAGCAGATAGGGACCTCAGATTGTTGTAAAGAGAGGTTGAAGATGTCTGAATAACCCCGCCAGCTGATCCGCGCAGGATCTGAGTGCACATCCGGGTACCCCATCTGGGCCAGTCGCTTTCCGTGGGTTGACCTTCAAGAAAGCTGCTCTGACATCTGCAATGGTGACCTCAGATACAGGTTCATCCAATTGAGGCCAGTTACTCCAGATGGGATGTGGGCCACGCCTCTGTACAAATCATAGAATCATAGAAACCCTACAGTGCAGAAGGAGGCCATTCGGCCCATCGAGTCTGCACCGACCACAATCCCACCCAGGCCCTACCCCCACATATTTACCCGCTAATCCCTCTAACCTACACATCCCAGGACTCTAAGGGGCAATTTTTAACCTGGCCAATCAACCTAACCCGCACATCTTTGGACTGTGGGAGGAAACCGGAGCACCCGGAGGAAACCCACGCAGACACGAGGAGAATGTGCAAACTCCACACAGACAGTGACCCGAGCCGGGAATCGAACCCGGGACCCTGGAGCTGTGAAGCAGCAGTGCTAACCACTGTGCTACCGTGCCGCATCGCTTACCACCACCCGCACGCCTCCCCCAAAGAAACTCCAAAGATGTGCGGGTTAGGTGGATTGGCCACTTAGTGTCAGGGGGTCTAGCAGGGTAAATGCATGGGGTTACGGGAATAGGGGTTGGGTGGGATTCGGTGCAGGCTCAATGGGCTGAATGGCCTCCTTCTGCACTGTAAGGATTCAATGATTCCAAGAGATGAGCACTTGAAACGCAAAAGCATACAAGGCTACGCACCAAGTACTGGAAAGTGGGATTAGAGTAGATCGGTGCTTGATGATCAGCACAGACAGGATGGGCCGAAGGGCCTCCTGCTGTCCTATCATTCCATGGGCCCTATTTTACCATTTTGATTCAAAGTGCTGGGCGGACTTGAAACTGGGAGTGTTTCAGATCCGACGTTTAGACCCGTTCTGAGACGCCGCCATTCACACTGTGCCTGAGAAAATATCAGCGATTCCGAATCGCGCTGCACAAGCCTGTGGGCGGGGCTTAACATGCCCGAAATCCTGCAGCTCCAATCGGAGCCTCCAACTGCGCATTCGCAGAGAAAAAATGATAGAATGAGACTGTCCTGCCACATCCCTCTCGGGCCGGATAATGCCTCCCCCTGGCTCCCACAGACATTACCCCACCCCCACAACATTACTGACCCCCTTATCCCCCCACCCCCTCCACCACCCAGATCCCCCTGCCACACCCCCTTACCACCCCCACCCCCTCCACCACCCAGATCCCCCTGCCACACTCCCTTATCCCCCTGCCACACCCCCTTATCCCCCTGCCACACCCCCTCCACCACCCAGATCCCCCTGCCACACCCCCTTATCCCCCTGCCACACCCCCTCCACCACCCAGATCCCCCTGCCACACCCCCTTACCCCCCCAACCCCCTTCACCACCCAGATCCCCCTGCCACACCCCCTTACCCCCCCCACCCCCTTCACCACCCAGATCCCCCTGCCACACCCCCTTACCCCCCCACCCCCTTCACCACCCAGATCCCCCTGCCACACCCCCTTACCCCCCCCCACCCCCTTCACCACCCAGGTCCCCCTGCCACACCCCTTTATCCCCCTGCCACACCCCCTTATCCCCCCACCCCCTCCACCACCCAGGTCCCCCTGCCACACCCCTTTATCCCCCTGCCACACCCCCTTACCCCCCCACCCCCTTCACCACCCAGATCCCCCTGCCACACCCCCTTATCCCCCTGCCACACCCCCTTACCCCCCCCACCCCCTTCACCACCCAGATCCCCCTGCCACACCCCTTTATCCCCCCACCCCCTCCACCACCCAGATCCCCCTGCCACACCCCCTTATCCCCCTGCCATACCCCCTTATCCCCCCACCCCCTCCACCACCCAGATCCCCCTGCCACACCCCTTTATCCCCCCACCCCCTCCACCACCCAGATCCCCCTGCCACACCCCTTTATCCCCCCACCCCCTCCACCACCCAGATCCCCTTGCCACACCCCCTTATCCCCCTGCCACACCCCCTTATCCCCCCACCCCCTCCACCACCCAGATCCCCCTGCCCCCCCTCCTCCCCCCCCCCCCCCCCCCGCCCCCTGCAATCTCAAGCGGAGAGCCGTCAGATGCTCGGCACTCACCTCCTCACTGACTGGAGCAGCCGAATCGGACCTTTGCCGACCATGTCTGTTTCGTGCTGATTCTGGGTGGGTGAAGGCGGTGGTAAAGGGGGAAGTGCCGGTAAAGCTGGGCGTGCAGCTCATTCACTCAATTTAAATGCATGCAAATGCACTTAAATGGCCGTCACGCCTGTTTCAGGCGCGGTCCTGACCACGTTCATTTTCAGGCCTTGGCAGAGGAAGGGCTGGTGCAGAGGCGGGCGCGGATCGTGCTACTCGCCTCACGCCCGGCTTTACCAAGTTTTCACGCCCAAAAATGGGCGCAACGTGATGGCAAAATCGGGCCGTCTGACTCTATTCCAGAGCCGTTGTGATAAAGACCAATTTTCCATCAGCTTTTGAATGCTAACCCGGCACGGTGCTAACCTGGGCGGCACGGTGGCACAGTGGTTAGCACTGCTGCTTCACAGTGCCAGGGACCTGGGTTCGATTCCCGACTTGGGTCACTGTCTGTGTGGAGTTTGCACTTTCTCCCTGTGTCTGCGTGGATTTCCTCCGGGTGCTCCGGTTTCCTCCCACAGTCTGAAAGACATGCTGGTTAGGTGCATTAACCTGAACAGGCGCCGGAGTGCGGCGACTAGTGGATTTTCACAGTAACTTCATTGCAGTGTTAATGTAAGCCTTACTTAGAACATAGAACATAGAAAAAATACAGCACAAACAGGCCCTTCGGCCCACAAGTTGCACCGGTCATGTCCCTACCTACCTCGGCTTATATATAGGCTTACCTATAACCCTCAATCCTATTAAGTCCCATGCACTCATCCAGAAGTCTCTTAAAAGACCCTATCGAGTTTGCCTCCACCACCACTGACGGCAGCCGATTCCACTCACCCACCACCCTCTGAGTGAAAAACTTACCCCTGGCATCTCCTCTGTACCTACTCCCCAGCACCTTAAACCTGTGTCCTCTCATAGCAGCCATTTCAGTCTTGGGAAAAAGCCTCTGAGAGTCCACCCGATCTATACTTCTCAACATCTTGGACACCTCTATCAGGTCACCTCTCATCCTTCGTCTCTCCAAGGAGAAAAGACCGAGCTCCCTCAACCTATCCTCATAAGGCATGCCAACCAATCCAGGCAACATCCTTGTAAATCTTCTCTGCACCCTTTCAATCATTTCCACATCCTTCCTGTAATGAGGCGACCAGAACTGAGCACAGTACTCTAAGTGGGGTCTGACGAGGGTCTTATATAGCTGCATCATTATCTCCCGACTCCTAAACTCAATTCCTCGATTGATGAAGGCCAGCACACCATACGCCTTCTTAATCACCTCCTCTACCTGCGAGGCCGATTTAAGAGTCCTATGGACCCGGACCCCAAGGTCCTTCTGATCCTCTACACTGCTAAGAGTCTTACCCTTGATATTCTACTCCTTCATCCCATTTGACCTGCCAAAATGGACCACTACACATTTATCCAGGTTGAAGTCCATCTGCCACTTCTCCGCCCAGTCTTGCATCCCATCTATGTCACGCTGCAGCTTCTGACATCCCTCCAACCTATCCACAACACCAACCTTCGTGTCGTTGGCAAACTTACCAACCCATCCCTCCACTTCCTCATCCAGGTCATTTATGAAAATGACAAACAGCAAGGGTCCCAGAACAGATCCCTGGGGCACTCCACTGGTGACCGACCTCCATTCAGAAAAAGACCCATCTACAACCACTCTCTGCCTTCTGCAGGCAAGCCAGTTCTGGATCCAGAAGACAACAGCCCCTTGGATCCCATGCCCTCTCACTTTCTCGAGAAGTCTTGCATGGGGGACCTTATCGAATGCCTTGCTGAAGTCCATGTAAACCACATCTACCGCTTTTCCTTTGTCAATGTGTTTAGTCACATTTTCAAAGAACTCCTCCAGGCTCGTAAGGCACGATTTGCCTTTGACAAAGCCGTGCTGACTACTTTTGAGCATACTAAACTTCTCTAAATGTTCATAAATCCTGTCCCTCAGGATCTTCTCCATCAACTTACCAACCACTGAGGTTAGACTCACCGGTCGGTAATTTCCTGGGCTATCCCTATTCCCTTTCTTGAATATAGGAACCATATCCGCAATCCTCCAATCCTCCGGAACCTCTCCTGTCTCCATCGACGACGCAAAGATCATCGCCAGAGGCTCTGCAATCTCTTCCCTCGCCTCCCACAGTAACCTGGGGTACATCCCATCCGGTCCCGGCAACTTATTTATCTTGATGCTATTCAAAATTTCCAACCCATCCTCTTTCTTAATGTCCACATACTCAATCTTCTCAGTCCGCCTCAATCCTGTTATACAACCACCCAGGTGTTTTTCCACCGTGAATACCGAGGTAAAATATTCATTAAGCACCTCTGCTATTTCTTCCGGTTCTGTACAGACTTTCTCACCTTCACATTTTATAGGTCCTATTCCTTCACATTTCATCCTTTTACTCTTCACATGTTTATAGAACGCCTTAGGGTTCTCCTTAATCTTACCTGCCAAGGCCTTCTCGTGACCCCTTCTGGCTCTCCTAATTTCTTTCTTAAGTCCCTTCCTACAAGCCGTATACTCATCTAGATCCCCATCATCGCCTAGCTCTCTGAACCTTTTGTACGCTTTCCTTTTCTTTTTGACTAGGTTCAGTGCAGCTTTCATGCACCACGGTTCCCGTAACCTACCAACACCTCCCTGTCTCATCGGAACGTTGTCATGCAGAACTCCAGACAAACATTCCTTGAGAATCTGCCACCTTCCTTCGGTTCCTTTCCTCGAGAATACCCCCTTCCAATTTCCGCCTCTAATCTCCTGCCTGATGGCTTCATATTTCCCCTTACTCCAGATAAACACTTTCCTAGCCTGCCTGATCCTATCTCTTTCCAATGCTAGCGTAAAGGAGATAGAGTTCTGATCACTATCCCCAAGATGCTCCCCCACTGAGAGATCTGACACCTGTCCAGGCTCATTAGCCAGTACCAGATCGAGTACAGCCTCTCCTCTTGTAGGCTTATCCACATGCTGTGTCAGGAAACCCTCCTGAACACACCTAACAAACTCCTCCCCATCCAAACCCCTTACCCTCGGGATATTCCAATCGATGTTTGGGAAATTAAAGTCTTCCATCACGACAACCCTGTTATTCCTACATCTCTCCAGGATCTGTTTCCCTATCTGCTCCTCAACATCCCTGTTACTATTGGGCGGCCTGTAGAAAACACCCAGCAAAGTTATCGACCCCTTCCCGCTCCGAACTTCCACCCACAGAGACTCCGTAGACAATCCCTCCACGGCTTCCACCTTCTCTACAGCTGTGACACTATCCCTGATCAGCAGTGCCACTCCCCCCCCCCCCCCCTCTTTTGCCTCCCTCTCTGTCCTTTGTGAAACATCTGAAACCCGGCACCTGAAGTATCCAGTCCTGTCCCTGTCCCCAAGTCTCCGTAATGGCCACCACATCACACTTCCAAGCATCGATCCACACTCTAAGCTCATCCACTTTATTCACTACACTCCTGGTGTTACTTGTGACACTAATAAATAAAATAAACTAAACCCGTTTCCAGTGATTTCTATACCTGGAGTCCTAAATCCCGCCGCTCTTCCCCAAGCCCCAGCTTCCTGTCATTTTGAAAACACTCTGACCTCTCGTTAATTCCAAACTGGGTGGCCTCACACTGTCCAACATGGAACTCCATTTTGCCCACACACTTAATCATTGGGGTCAATTCTGAGGTCAGGAAGGAAGCAAAGTGGCCACCTAATCTTTGTTTGGTGTCACCAGTGACCGTGAGCCGGGGAAGTTGGGGGAAAGGTCAGGGAAATCCCTCCTTTCCAGTGACTGAGGATGACGAGACAGTGCAGAAAGAGACTTGGAGAACACAAAGGATGCCGGAGTCTCGGGCATTCTCTCCCAGCCTGTCCATGGGGCAGCAGGTGGAGGGAGAACACATAAAAATGAAAATCAGGGAAGCAAATAAAGAAACAATGTGATTAAAATGGGAGATTTTTAAATCCTCACAGACAAAGAAGGCGAATAACTCAAGTAGTAAAGATGTTGCATTTCTAGAGCATTATGGGGACAGTTTTCTGGAAGAAAGTTTTAGAACAGACAAGGGAACAGGTGTGGATTAGTTTATAATCTGGCACTAAAGGAACATTTTGGGAATGGTGATTGTAATATCAAATAAATATTGGTGTTGGGGATGGGGAGAGTGAGAGCTGTAAACATGTTTTATATTGAAATGAGGCCAACAAGAGATGAAAGATAAACTGATTGCAGTGAATTGGGCTGATGTGTTAATGAACAAATCCACAGACAAACTGGAGGAAGTTTTCAGATATGGCGCAAAATGAAAGCAGGAAACGCCCCTAAAAGCAAACGGCCCACTTGTGTCGTTAAGCAACCGCAGTCAACAAGTGAGGGAAGAGATAGCGGCAAGCTGGAGGAAAAGATTTGACAAGTTTAAGGAGAATTTAAAATGCCAGTGGGCTGGGAGAGTTTGAATGGAACAACACAGGAGCACGAGGAAAGTGATCTGTTCTGAAGGAAACCTGCAAGATCTCACAAAGCAAACACCAAACATCTTTATCAACATTGTTACAGACGAAGTGAGAGAGATTTGCTGAAATCCCCTCTCTCTTAACTGTCTGCACGCAGTAAGTTTTTGAGAGGAAAGTGTTGGTGGGCTTTAACCGCCACGTGTTTGAATTTAACATCAGCAAACTTTTGTGAGTTTAACTAAAGAGGATTGCTTAGTTAAGCACTCGGCCTGAAATCTAACGCTACATCACTCACACAGTCACACACACAAACACATCCAAGAAAAGTACAGCTGAAGAGAATCAAGCACTTTTATAAGCAAAAAGAATATTTTGTTATTCAGGTGATTAATGTCAGAGAAACGTTGTTACCCCTGAGGGGTAGTTTAGGTGAATTTGAGAGTTGACGTTGTTTCAGGATTCTCTCAAAGGGATGGGCTTTCTGCAGGTCACACTGTTAGTGAACTCGTTACCAGGAGGTTAGTTTGGTGGATCCTAAATGAAACTTGTTTGGAGACATGACAGTGTTTCAGCCACTGCTTCTTTTAAGGCTGGGAGGTGACTGCATTTCCGCTGCTGCAGTATCTTACTTTCTGCCGTCAGTATTGCGAAAGACATGGCTGCTCTACCATGTGACTCCTCACAATGCCAGGTCCAATTCTAAATATAGTGGTGGTCTTGGGCTGATTCGCATTATCCTGGTTGAAGACACTCATTCTGGAGTGGGGGGACAGGGGGGAGGGGGCTGGTGTTAAGATCCGTCCAATTTGGGAATAGCCCTTGATGATTTAAGGATGTGTGACGTTGACACCTTTCTATCTGGATACGTCTTTTGTCTCTGTCGGACAGACAGACGATCAGGTCATCTGACCTTCGGTGGCCATCTTTGAAACACATCGACATTGGCAAAGAGTGCACACTGAGTTTGTATCTTGAAGGTTAGAAATATGTCGGTCTTTACTGGGCAGAAATGTATGTGATGAGAAAGAGAGTGATAATAGGTAACGTGTGCCCATTAAAGGCAGATACAAGCAAGACTAATGGATAAGCAGCAATAGCACTCCGGTCAATTTACATTTACAAAATACATCAAGGGGAACAAATTAATGTATTTAGTATGATTTAAAGGGAGAAAATCATAGCTTTAAAGATAGATAAATTACCAGGAGCAGATCACCCTCGAATATTATTTGATTTGATTTGATTTATTATTGTCACATGTATTAACATACAGTGAAAAGTATTGTTTCTTGCGCGCTATACAGACAAAGCATACCGTTCATAGAGAAGGAAAGGAGAGAGTGCAGAATGTAGTGTTATAGTCAAAGCTAGGGTGTAGAGAAAAATCAACTTAATGCAAGGTAAGTCCATTCAAAAGTCTGACAGCAGCAGGAAAGAAGCTGATCTTGAGTCGGTTGGTACGTGACCTCAGACTTTTGTATCTTTTTCCTGACAGAAGAAGGTGGAAGAGAGAATGTCCGGGGTGCGCGGGGTCCTTAATCATGCTGGCTGCTTTTCCGAGGCAGCGGGAAGTGTAGACAGAGTCAATGGATGGGAGGTTGGTTTGTGTGATGGATTGGGCTACATTCACGACCTTTTGTAGTTCCTTGCGGTCTTGGGCAGAGCAGGAGCCATACCAAGCTGTGATGCAACCAGAAAGAATGCTTCCTATGTTGCACCTGTAGAAGTTGGTGAGTGTCGTAGCAGACATGCCAAATTTCCTTAGTCTTCTGAGAAAGTAAAGGTGTTGGTGGGCTTTCTTAACTATAGTGATGTCATGGGGGGGACCAGGACAGGTGATCTGGACACCTAAAAACTTGAAGCTCTCGATCGACCCTTTCTACTTCATCCCCGTTGATGTAGACAGAGACATGTTCTCCTTTACACTTCCTGAAGTCGATGACAATCTCCTTCGTTTTGTTGACATTGAGGGAGAGATTATTGTTGCCACACCAGTTCACCAGATTCTCTATCTCATTCCTGTACTCTGTCTCGTCATTGTTTGAGATCCGACCCACTACGGTGGTGTCGTCAGCAAACTTGAAAATGGAATTGGAGGGGAATTTGGCCGCACAGTCATAGGTGTATAAGGAGTATAGTAGGGGGCTGAGAACACAGCCTTGTGGGGCACCGGTGTTGAGGATGATTGTGGACGAGGTGATGTTGCCTATCCTTACTGATTGTGGTCTGTGAGTTAGGAAGTTTGGGATCCAGAGGGAGGTGCCGAGGCCCAGGCCACGGAGTTTGGAGATGAGTTTTGTGGGAATAATAGTGTTGAAGGCTGAGCTGTAGTCAATAAATAGGAGTCTGCCACAGGTGTCCTTGTTATCTAGGTGTTCCAGGGTTGAGTGCAGGGCCAGGGAAATGTCATAAATTGGTGAGGAAATTACAGGTGTGTAGGCATACTTTTATAAAACTCGCTGGATTCTGGGATTTACATTCCAAGACCACAAATCTGACTCCAGATTGCTGACAGTTTGACACTAATTTTGGGATGTTATTGAACTGAGGAGTTGACTAAGTGTTTGTGGATTTCAGAGAGTTGATATGGATTTCTGATGTCTGAGTAACAGAATTGAGTTTTTGGGAGTGGTTACTAGCATGGTGGACAGTGACACCTCGGTGGAGTTATAAAAGGGTTTATTGCCAACAATATTTATAAATGTACAAACAGGGCCTGACAGAACTAGACACACGTCCATCACCTACTCCTCCCTCACCCAAACTGAGGTCCCTCCCTGGAACAGGACGCATGCCCTTGCACCTGATTGGCTCAGCTTCCCACACTGGCTCTCCATAGGGTCTGGCTCGATCGCAGCCCTCAAGGATTGCGCCCTTAAAGGGGGCCACGCTGCCACATATATATAAACTGACGCAAAGCTAACAGGTACATTCACCTGGAGCAAGATCTTAAGAATGTGAGATATCAGAACAGGAGTTCACCATTCAGCCCCTGGCGTCTGCTCCACCATTCAATACCATCACGGCTAATCTTGGGTTTCAACTCTATTTTGCTGCATGCTCCCCATTTCCCTTGATTCCCTGAGAGACCAACAATCTGTCTATCCCAACCTGAAACAGATTTAACAATCCACATCCCTCTGGGCCAAGAATTCCAAAGATTCAGAACCCTTTGAGTGAAGAAGTTTCTCCTCATCTCAGTCCTAACTGATCGGCCCCTTATCCTGAGTCTATAACCCCCGTAGAGTCATAGAGTCATAGAGATTTACAGCATGGAAACAGGCCCTTCGGCCCAACTTGTCCATGCCGCCCTTTTTTTTTAAACCCCTAAACTAATTCCAATTACCCGCATTTGGCCCATATCCCTCTATACCCATCGTACCCATGTAACTATCTAAATGCTTTTTAAAAGATAAAATTGTACCCGCCTCTACTACTACCTCTGGCAGCTCGTTCCAGACACTCACCATCCTCTGTGTGAAAGAATTGCCCCTCTGGACACTTTTGTATCTCTCCCCTCTCACCTTAAACCGAAGCCCTCTAGTTTTAGACTCCCCTACCTTTGGGAAAAGATATTGACTATCTAGCTGATCTATGCCCCTCATTATTTTATAGACCTCAATAGGTCACCCCTCAGCCTCCTACGATCCAGAGAAAAAAGTTCCAGTCTATTCAGCCTCTCCTTATAACTCAATCCATCAAGTCCCAGTAGCATCCTAGTAAATCTTTTCTGCACTCTTTCTAGTTTAATAATATCCTTTCTATAATAGGGTGACCAGAAATACACACAGTATTCCAAGTGTGGCCTTACCAATGTCTTGTACAACTTCAACAAGATGTCCCAATTCCTGTATTCAATGTTCTGACCGATGAAAACAAGCATGCTGAATGCCTTCTTCACCACTCTGTCCACCTGTGACTCCACTTTCAAGGAGTTTTAAACATGTACCCCGAGATCTCTTTGTTCTGTAACTCTCCCCAATGCCCTACCATTAACTGAGTAAGTCCTGCCCTGGTTCAATCTACCAAAATGCATCACCTCGCATTTGTCTAAACTCCATCTGCCATTCGTCAGCCCACTGGCCCAATTGATCAAGATCCCGCTGCAATTGGAGATAACCTTCCTCACTGTCCACCATGCCACCAATCTTGGTGTCATCTGCAAACTTACTAACCATGCCTCCTATATTCTCATCCAAATCATTAATATAAATGACAAATAACAGTGGGCCCAGCACTGATCCCTGAGGCACACCGCTGGTCACAGGCCTCCAGTTTGAAAAACAACCCTCTCCAACCACCCTCTGGCTTCTGTCAAGAAGCCAATTTTGTATCCATTTAGATACCTCACCCTGGATCCCGTGAGATTTAACTTTATGCAACAACCTACCATGCGGTACCTTGTCAAAGGCCTTGTTAAAGTCCATGTAGACAACATCAACTGCACTGCCCTCATCTACCTTCTTGGTTACCCCTTCAAAAAACTCAATCAAATTTGTGAGACATGATTTTCCACTCACAAAGCCACGCTGACTGTCCCTAATCAGTCCTTGCGTCTCTAAATGCCTGCAGATCCTGTCTCTCAAAATACCTTCCAACAATTTACCCACCACAGATGTGAGGCTAACTGGCCTGTAGTTCCCAGGCTTTTCCCTGCAGCCCTTTTTAAACAAAGGCAGAACATTTGCCACTCTCCAATCTTCAGGCACCTCACCCATGACTATCGATGATTCAAATAACTCGGCTAGGGGACCTACAATTTCCTCCCTAGCCTCCCACAACGTCCTGGGATACACGTCATCAGGTCCCGGGGATTTATCTACTTTGATGCGTTTTAAGGCTTCCAGCACCTCCTTCTCTGTAATATGTACAGTCCTCAAGACATCAATATTTAATTCCCCAAGTTCCCTAACATCCATGCTTTTCTCAACAGTAAATACTGACAAGAAATATTCATTTAGGATCTCACCCATCTCGTGTGGATCCGCAGCTAGGTGACCTTGTTGATCCTTAGGAGGCCCTACTCTCTCCCTTGTTACTCTTTTGCCCTTTATGTATTTGTAGAAGCTCTTTGGATTCTCCTTTGCCTTATCTGCCAAAACAATTTCGTGTCCCCTTTTTGCCCTCCCGATTTCTCTCTTAACTCTACTCCTACACCCCCTATACTCTTCAAGAGATTCACTAAATCCCAGCTGCCTATGCACGTCATGTGCCTCTTTCTTCTTCTTGACCAGGGCCTCAATATCCCGAGTCATCCAGGGTTCCCCCGTGTTTCGGATTCCCCGAGCAGGGGAAACCACCTCTTCATCTTTCAGAATCTAGATCACCTCTCATTCTTCCAAACTCCACAGAATATTGACCCAATTTACTCAGCCTCTCACATTGGACAATCTTCTCCTAATTTAGTGGGCCTTTGCTGGATTGCCTCCAATGCAAGTGTAGCCTACAGAAAATACAGAGACCAAAGGGGCGTCTGGACAAGTACATGAATAGGATGGGAATAGAGGGATACGGTCCCCGGAAGGGTAGGGGGTTTTAGTTAAGTCGAGCAGCATGGTCGGTGCAGGCTCGGAGGGCCGAAGGGCCTGTTGCTGTGCTGTAAGTTTCTTTGTTCTTTGTTCAAAACTGCACCTTGTATTCCAGATGTAGATGCCCCAAACCCTGTACAACGGGAACAAGATCTCTCTATTTCTGTACTCCAATGCCCATCCAATAAAGGCCAACTTGCCTTCCTCATTTCTTGCTGTACGTTTCTGCAATCCTTGTCGGAATACACCCAAAATCTGAGAAATTTCACATCTTTCAAAACATGTTCTGCTTTTCTGTTCTGACTGTGTTCGAATCCATGTTGAATTCTACCCGACACCTCAGCAAAGATCCATTGGCCACGTTGGAGTAAAGCACAGATTCACCAGAATTTGGGCTTTAAAAAGTGAAATGATGAGTGCAGGTTTATATTCCCTTGAATTTGGGTGATTGAAATGAGAGAGAGAGTCAACAGTGTAGATAAAATCTGCAATTTCCTCTGGCAGGGAGAGTCCAGAACAAGGGGACACAACAACATTTAACTGGCGCCTGGTTGTCCAGGCGTGATGTCAGGAAATAGTTCTCCAGAGGGGAGTGGAATTCTCCCCCAATAAGCTTTGGCTGCTGCAGATCAACTGGAGCTTTCTATTTGGAGCCTGGGTGCGGGTGAGATGTGAAGCCTGAGCAAGCAGGCCTCAGGCAGGGGAGGGATTGATCTGAGATCGACAGACCTTTGTTGAGTAAGGAGATTAAGGGAGATGGAACAAAGGCTGATCAGCCACATTCTGGTTGTATTAGGGAACAGGAGCAAGGGGCAGAGTGGCCTGATCCTGTTCCGATGTCTCTTTGCCCTATGAAATAATGTAAGAGGATGCTGCATCTCCTGTGCCTCAAGGCGGGGGTGGGGGGGGGAGGTGTGCCAGAGAATGTAGAGCTGGGAGGAGCGGCAATAAAAAGCTGAAACAGGACATTTATTAAACTGGAGAATCATACAGCACAGGAAGAGGCCATTTGGCCCATCATGGCTGTGCTGGCTCTTTGATAGAGCTATCCAATCAGTCCCACTCTTCCTGCTCCTTTTCCGTCCTGTATATCTTCCCTCATTGAGTATTTCTCCAGTTCCCTTTTGAAAGTTCCAGTTGAATCTGTTTCCACCACTCCTTCAGGCAGAACCTTCCGGATCACAACAACTCGCTGTTCAAAAAAAACCCATGTTGTTGTCTTTCCATTCTTTTACTAACCACTCTTCAAGCTGTGTTGCTTGGTCAATTTGATTTGATTTATTATTGTCACGTCTTAGTATACAGTGAAAAGCATTGTTTCTTGCGCGCTATACAGACAAAGCATACCGTTCATAGAAAAGGAAACGAGAGAGTGCAGAAAATAGTGTTACCGTCATAGCTAGGGTGTAGAGAAAGATCAATTTAATGCAAGGTAGATCCATTCAAAAGTCTGATAGCAGCAGGAAAGAAGCTGTTCTTGAGTCGATTGGTACGTGGCCTCAGACTTTTGTATCTTTTTCCTGATGGAAGAAGGTGGAAGAGAGAATGTCCGGGGTGCGTGGGGTCCTTAATCATGCTGGCTGCTTTGCCGAGGCAGCGGAAAGTGTAGACAGAGTCAGTAGATGGGAGGCTGGTTTGTGCGATGGACTGGGCTACATTCACGACCCTTTGTAGTTCCTTGCGGCCTTGGGCAGAGCAGGAGCCATACCAAGCTGTGATACAACCAGAAAGAATGCTTTCTATGGAGCATCTGTAAAAGTTGGTGAGAGTTGTAGCGGACATGCCAAATTTCCTTAGTCTTCTGAGAAAGTAGAGACGTTGTTGGGCTTTCTTAACTATAGCAACGGCATGGGGGGACCAGGACAGGTTGTTGGTGATCTGGACACCTAAAAACTTAAAGCTCTCGACCCTTTCTACTTCGTCCCAGTTGATGTGGACAGAGACATGTTCTCCTTTACGCTTCCTGAATGAATGATGACAATCTCCTTCATTTTGTTGATATCGAGGGAGAGATTCTGACCTTCCTGTCAGTGGATACACTTTCTCCTTATTTATTCTATTGAACCCCTCATGAACACCTCTATTGTAGAATCCCATTGATAGGAGGCCATTCGACCCATCGAGTTTGCACTGACCCTCCGACAGAGCACCTTACCCAGGCCTCTCTGCTCGGGAACGCACCCTTGGGAGATGAAGAAAGGAAGTAACAGTGTGTTTAGTGGCGAGGTTGCGTCGGCTTGCGGAGGGTGGAAGGTGAGGAGAGAGAATCTGGAATCTCCTCCAGCCTGAGATTCCTACACTCCTCTCATTCTGAATCTGTCTGATCTTAAATAGCTCCTCCTATGGTGACGGTGCCTTCAGCTTCCTGGGGCCCGAGCTCTGGAATTCCCTCCCTCAATCTCTCCACCTCACTCTCAGCCTTTAACCTGCTCCTTAATACCAACCAGCTTGTGGTCACCTGACCTTTCTTGTGTGTCACACTCTGTTTTGTAATGTTCCTGTGAGGCGCCCCGGGGCCTTGCGTCACTTCAAAATTCCCAAATAAATCCAAGTTGTTGTTGTTGGCTCGGGAAGCAGGGAGCTGGGAAAGGGGGATAGTGGGAAATTCTCTCTTCCAGTTGGAATCCTGGACCGAGGGCCTCTGGAAAGTGAAGTTGTGGGAAGAAGGGGTGGAGTTTACCCAGGAATGCAGCTGGGAGGGAGCGAGCTGACTGCAAGCAGCTGAGGTTTGTTTGTGAACAGGGCGTGGGTCCACTGGCATAGCTAACATCGCTCGCTGCCTCGAGCAGTTTGATCAAGCAATTGCTCAGGTATCTTAGGGAGCAGGAGGTGTGAGGCAGGAGTCACGTGGCAGCTCAGACTGGGTGAAGGTGACAGCTCTCCTACCCTGGGAACGAGCCAGGTGGGTTTTTAAACCAATCCATAGCTCCAACGCCACTTTTACTCGGACCAACATTTTGTTTTAAATTTAAGAAAAAAAATTCAAATTCTCAAACTGTCGCTCTGGTGTTTAAACTCCTGCTGTTGGGGATTATTAATCCAGTAACAAAACCAGATGTTCACGGAAAAACTATTCAGAGCAGTACAGAGAGAGAGAGAGAGGCCAATAAGAGACAAGAAGGCGGTCGATAGCACCTCCTCTGGAGCAGAAGGCCATGCAGCCCATCATAGCAATGCTGTCTTTTTGAAAACGCTATCCAGTTTATTCCACCCAGCCCTGCTCTTTCCCCAGAGATCCTTCATGTTATTTTAACTTCAAATCCTCATCCAATTCTCTTCTGAAAAAGCTCCTATTGAATCTGCTTCCACTGTCCTTCCAGGCCATGCCTTCCAGAACATTAAGACTGGCCGTGTGAAGGTGTTTCCTCACATTGCCTCTGGTTCTTTAACCTGCTATCTTTTGTCTGTATCTGTGTCCCCCGGTTACCCACTCTCCGGTCTGTGTACAATGTGTGGATCTGGCCGTCAGTCTCTGCTGAAGTGTAACTCTCACCACGAGCAGAATTTTCCAGAACAAGCAGGAAGGGCCGAATGGCCACCGCCTGTGCTGTCAGCTTCCACTGAAAGGTGACGGGTGCGGGGAAACTGGAATGGTAGTTGCTGGAATTCTCCAGACCGGAACGAGAACAGGAAGCAGCTCGGATAAGGCATTTGGAATGTTCCAGAAGCTTCAGACTGTGACGCCTCTTCCTGTGTTTCACCATCGATATTGTTCTAATTGCTTGGACGGTGCTGTGAAGGAGAAGTGAGATGAAGCAATAGTCCGCCTTCGATAAGAAGGGAAGAGGCTCATGTGCAGGGGGTCAGCATGACGCAGTGGGCCGAATGGCCTGTTTGCTGTTATTTCTAAGTATATCGAAGTTGTTAGTTCGCTGAGAGAGAGACGGAAAGCAGCAGGACTCAGAGAGAGAATGGAGTTTATACAGCAACACTGACATTCCGAGAATCCCCGTCCAATTCTGATAGAGAGTTAGCACCACTCAACAGTGTTGAGATAGACCCCCCCGCCTCCCCTCGCTCCTTCACCCCCTCCCCCCTCACCCCCCCGCCTCCCCCCTCGCTCCTTCACCCCCTCCCCCCTCACCCCTCTCCCCCCTCGCTCCCTCTCCCCCCCTCGCTCCCTCACCCCCCTCGCTCCCTCACCCCCCTCACTCCCTCACCCCCCTCACTCCCTCACCCCCTGACCCCCTCGCTCCATCACCCCCCTCGCTCCCTCACCCCCCCCCCCGGTCCCTCACCCCCCTCGCTCCCTCACCCCCCTCGCTCCCTCACCCCCCTCGCTCCCTCACCCCCCTCGCTCCCTCACCCCCCCCCCGCTCCCTCATCCCCCTCGCTCCCTCACCCCCCTCGCTCCCTCACCCCCCTCGCTCCCTCACCCCCTCGCTCCCTCACCCCTCGCTCCCTCACCCCCTCAGCCCCTCGCTCCCTCTCCCCCCTCTCCCCCCTCGCCCCCCCTCGCCCCCCTCGCCCTCCCTCGCCCTCCCTCACCCCCCTCGCCCCCCTCGCCCCTCGCCCCCCTCGCCCCCCTCGCCCCCCTCGCCCCCTCACCCACCTCACTCCCTCTCCTGCTCGCTCCCGCTCCCCCCCTCGCTCCCTCGCTCCCACACCCCTCGCTCCCTCTCTCCCCCCTCGCTCCCACACTCCCTCGCTCCCTCCCCCTCGCCCCCTCGCTCCCTTGCCCCTCACCCCTTGCTCCCTCGCTCCACTTGCCCTTCACCCCCTTGCACCCTCACCCCTTTGCACCCTCACCCCCTTGCACCCCTCACCCCCTTACCCCCTCACCCCCCCTTACCCCTCACCTCCCTTGCCCCCTCACCTCCCTTGCCCCTCACCCCCCTTGCCCCCTCACCCCCTTGCCCCCTCACCCCCTTGCCCCCTCACCCCCTTGCCCCCTCACCCCCCTTGCCCCCTCACCCCCTTGCCCCCTCACCCCCTTGCCCCCTCACCCCCCTTATCCCCTCACCCCCTTCATCCCCCTTGCCCCCTCATCCCCCTGGCCCCTCACCCCCTTGGCCCCCTCACCCCCTTGGCCCCCTCACCCCCTTGGCCCCCTCACCCCCTTGGCCCCCTCACCCCCTCGCCCCCTCACCCCCTCGCCCCCTCGCCCCCCCCTCACCCCTCGCCCCCCTTGCCACCTCACCCCCTTGCCCCCTCACCCCCTTGCCCCCTCACCCCCTTGCCCCCTCACCCCCTTGCCCCCCTCACCCCCTTGCCCCCTCACCCCCTTGCCCCCTCACCCCCTTGCCCCCTCACCCCCTCGCTCCCTCGCCCCCCTCAAACCCCCTCGTACCTCAACCCCCTCGCTCCCTCACCCCCTCACTCCCTCAACCCCTCTCGCCCCCTCAAACTCCCTCGCCCCCTCAACCCACCTCGCCCCCTCAACCCCCTCGCTCCCTCTACCCCCCTCGCTCCCTCTACCCCCCTCGCTCCCTCTACCCCCCTCGCTCCCTCTACCCCCCTCGCTCCCTCTACCCCCCTCGCTCCCTCTACCCCCCTCGCTCCCTCTACCCCCTCGCTCCCTCTACCCCCCTCGCTCCCTCTACCCCTCTCGCTCCCTCTACCCCTCTCGCTCCCTCTACCCCCACCTCGCTCCCATCTACCC
>NW_027592174.1:0-61691 GCF_964213995.1 Mustelus asterias
AGAGAGAGAGGGAGGGAGACAGAGAGAGAGAGGGAGACAGAGAGAGAGAGGGAGACAGAGAGGAGAGAGGGAGACAGAGAGAGAGAGGGAGACAGAGAGAGAGAGGGAGACAGAGAGAAGAGGGAGACAGAGAGAGAGAGGGAGACAGAGAGAGAGAGGGAGACAGAGAGAGAGAGGGAGACAGCGAGAGAGAGAGACAGCGAGAGAGAGAGAGCAGAGAGAGAGAGACGAGCGAGAGAGAGAGACAGAGAGAGAGAGAGACAGCGAGAGAGAGGAGACAGAGAGGAGAGAGAGAGACAGAGAGAGAGAGAGACAGAGAGAGAGAGAGACAGAGAGAGAGAGAGACAGAGAGAGAGAGGGAGACAGAGAGAGAGAGGGAGACAGAGAGAGAGAGAGACAGCGAGAGAGAGAGACAGCGAGAGAGAGAGACAGCGAGAGAGAGAGACAGCGAGAGAGAGAGACAGCGAGAGAGAGAGACAGCGAGAGAGAGAGACAGCGAGAGAGAGAGACAGCGAGAGAGAGAGACAGCGAGAGAGAGAGACAGCGAGAGAGAGAGACAGCGAGAGAGAGAGACAGCGAGAGAGAGAGACAGCGAGAGAGAGAGACAGCGAGAGAGAGAGAGAGGGAGGAGAGACAGAGAGAGAGAGAGACAGCGAGAGAGAGAGACAGCGAGAGAGAGAGACAGCGAGAGAGAGAGACAGCGAGAGAGAGAGACAGCGAGAGAGAGAGACAGCGAGAGAGAGAGACAGCGAGAGAGAGAGACAGCGAGAGAGAGAGACAGCGAGAGAGAGAGACAGCGAGAGAGAGAGACAGCGAGAGAGAGAGACAGCGAGAGAGAGAGACAGCGAGAGAGAGAGACAGCGAGAGAGAGAGACAGCGAGAGAGAGAGACAGCGAGAGAGAGAGACAGCGAGAGAGAGAGACAGCGAGAGAGAGAGACAGCGAGAGAGAGAGACAGCGAGAGAGAGAGACAGCGAGAGAGAGAGACAGCGAGAGAGAGAGACAGCGAGAGAGAGAGACAGCGAGAGAGAGAGACAGCGAGAGAGAGAGACAGCGAGAGAGAGAGACAGCGAGAGAGAGAGACAGCGAGAGAGAGAGACAGCGAGAGAGAGAGACAGCGAGAGAGAGAGACAGCGAGAGAGAG
Organism: Mustelus asterias; assembly: GCF_964213995.1. Classification (NCBI taxonomy): domain Eukaryota; kingdom Metazoa; phylum Chordata; class Chondrichthyes; order Carcharhiniformes; family Triakidae; genus Mustelus; species Mustelus asterias. The sequence goes on from NW_027592174.1 coordinate 1,144, forward strand.
AGACAGCGAGAGAGAGAGACAGCGAGAGAGAGAGACAGCGAGAGAGAGAGACAGCGAGAGAGAGAGACAGCGAGAGAGAGAGACAGCGAGAGAGAGAGACAGCGAGAGAGAGAGACAGCGAGAGAGAGAGACAGCGAGAGAGAGAGACAGCGAGAGAGAGAGACAGCGAGAGAGAGAGACAGCGAGAGAGAGAGACAGCGAGAGAGAGAGACAGCGAGAGAGAGAGACAGCGAGAGAGAGAGACAGCGAGAGAGAGAGACAGCGAGAGAGAGAGACAGCGAGAGAGAGAGACAGCGAGAGAGAGAGACAGCGAGAGAGAGAGACAGCGAGAGAGAGAGACAGCGAGAGAGAGAGACAGCGAGAGAGAGAGACAGCGAGAGAGAGAGACAGCGAGAGAGAGAGACAGCGAGAGAGAGAGACAGCGAGAGAGAGAGACAGCGAGAGAGAGAGACAGCGAGAGAGAGAGACAGGAGAGAGAGAGACAGCGAGAGAGAGAGACAGCGAGAGAGAGAGACAGCGAGAGAGAGAGACAGCGAGGAGAGAGAGACAGCGAGAGAGAGAGACAGCGAGAGAGAGAGAGACAGCGAGAGAGAGAGACAGCGAGAGAGAGAGACAGCGAGAGAGAGAGACAGCGAGAGAGAGAGAGACAGCGAGAGAGAGAGAGACAGCGAGAGAGAGAGAGACAGCGAGAGAGAGAGAGACAGCGAGAGAGAGAGACAGCGGAGAGAGAGAGACAGCGAGAGAGAGAGAGACAGCGAGAAGAGAGAGAGACAGCGAGAGAGAGAGAGACAGCGAGAGAGAGAGAGACAGCGAGAGAGAGAGAGACAGCGAGAGAGAGAGAGACAGCGAGAGAGGAGAGACAGCGAGAGAGAGAGAGACAGCGAGAGAGGAGAGACAGCGAGAGAGAGAGAGACAGCGAGAGAGAGAGACAGCGAGAGAGAGAGACAGCGAGAGAGAGAGACAGCGAGAGAGAGAGACAGCGAGAGAGAGAGACAGCGAGAGAGAGAGAGAGACAGCGGAGAGAGAGAGACAGCGAGAGAGAGAGACAGCGAGAGAGAGAGACAGCGAGAGAGAGAGACAGCGAGAGAGAGAGACAGCGAGAGAGAGAGACAGCGAGAGAGAGAGACAGCGAGAGAGAGAGACAGCGAGAGAGAGAGACAGCGAGAGAGAGAGACAGCGAGAGAGAGAGACAGCGAGAGAGAGAGACAGCGAGAGAGAGAGACAGCGAGAGAGAGAGACAGCGAGAGAGAGAGACAGCGAGAGAGAGAGACAGCGAGAGAGAGAGACAGCGAGAGAGAGAGACAGCGAGAGAGAGAGACAGCGAGAGAGAGAGACAGCGAGAGAGAGAGACAGCGAGAGAGAGAGACAGCGAGAGAGAGAGACAGCGAGAGAGAGAGACAGCGAGAGAGAGAGACAGCGAGAGAGAGAGACAGCGAGAGAGAGAGACAGCGAGAGAGAGAGACAGCGAGAGAGAGAGACAGCGAGAGAGAGAGACAGCGAGAGAGAGAGACAGCGAGAGAGAGACAGCGAGAGAGAGAGACAGCGAGAGAGAGAGACAGCGAGAGAGAGAGACAGCGAGAGAGAGAGACAGCGAGAGAGAGAGACAGCGAGAGAGAGAGACAGCGAGAGAGAGAGACAGCGAGAGAGAGAGACAGCGAGAGAGAGAGAGGCAGTGAGAGAAAGACAGAGAGAGAGAGGCAGCGAGAGAAAGATAGAGGGAGAGGCAGCGAGAGAGAGAGACAGCGTGAGAGGGAGAGAGACAGCGAGAGAGAGAGAGACAGCGAGAGAGAGAGAGAGACAGCGAGAGAGAGAGAGAGACAGCGAGGGAGAGAGAGACAGCGAGGGAGAGAGAGACAGCGAGGGAGAGAGAGACAGCGAGAGAGAGAGAGACAGCGAGAGAGAGAGAGACAGCGAGAGAGAGAGAGACAGCGAGAGAGAGAGAGACAGCGAGAGAGAGAGAGACAGCGAGAGAGAGAGAGACAGCGAGAGAGAGAGAGACAGCGAGAGAGAGAGAGACAGCGAGAGAGAGAGAGACAGCGAGAGAGAGAGAGACAGCCGAGAGAGAGAGAGACAGCCGAGAGAGAGAGACAGCGAGAGAGAGAGAGAGAGAGAGACAGCGCGAGAGAGAGAGAGACAGCGAGAGAGAGAGAGACGGCGAGAGAGAGAGAGACGGCGAGAGAGAGAGAGACAGCGAGAGAGAGACAGACAGCGAGAGAGAGAGAGAGAGCCGAGAGAGAGAGAGAGACAGCGAGAGAGAGAGAGAGACAGCGCGAGAGGGAGAGAGACAGCGAGAGAGAGAGAGAGACAGCGAGAGAGAGAGAGAGGCAGCGGGAGAGAGAGATAGAGAGGCAGCAAGAGAGGCACGAGAGAGAGGGGCAGCGAGAGAGAGAGACAGCACGAGAGGGAGAGAGAGACAGCGAGAGAGAGAGAGAGAGGCAGCAAGAGAGGCACGAGAGAGAGGGGCAGCGAGAGAGAGAGAGAGACAGCGCGAGAGGGAGAGAGAGAGAAACCGCGAGAGGGAGAGAGAGAGAGAGAGACAGCGCGAGAGGGAGAGAGAGAGAGAGTCAGCGAGAGAGAGAGAGACAGCGAGAGAGAGAGAGACAGCGAGAGAGAGAGAGACAGCCGAGAGAGAGAGAGACAGCCGAGAGAGAGAGAGAGACAGCGAGAGAGAGAGAGAGAGAGACAGCGCGAGAGAGACAGCGCAAGAGAGAGAGAGACAGCGAGAGAGAGAGAGACAGCGAGAGAGAGAGAGACAGCGAGAGAGAGAGAGACAGCGAGAGAGAGAGAGACAGCGAGAGAGAGAGAGACAGCGAGAGAGAGAGAGACAGCGAGAGAGAGAGAGAGAGCCGAGAGACAGCGAGAGAGAGAGAGAGACAGCGCGAGAGAGAGAGAGACAGCGAGAGAGAGAGACAGCGAGAGAGAGAGAGAGAGAGAGAGAGAGGCAGCGGGAGAGAGAGAGAGAGAGAGGCAGCAAGAGAGGCACGAGAGAGAGGGGCAGCGAGAGAGAGAGAGAGACAGCACGAGAGGGAGAGAGAGACAGCGAGAGAGAGAGAGAGAGAGAGGCAGCAAGAGAGGCACGAGAGAGAGGGGCAGCGAGAGAGAGAGAGAGAGAGACAGCGCGAGAGGGAGAGAGAGAGAGACACAGCGCGAGAGGGAGAGAGAGGGAGAGAGAGAGAGACAGCGCGAGAGGGAGAGAGAGAGAGAGGCAGCGAGAGAGAGAGAGAGGCAGCGAGAGAGAGAGAGGCAGCGAGAGAGAGAGAGGCAGCGAGAGAGAGAAAGGCAGCGAGAGAGAGAGAGGCAGCGAGAGAGAGAGAGGCAGCGAGAGAGAGAGGCAGCGAGAGAGAGAGAGAGAGAGAGAGAGGCAGCGAGAGAGAGAGAGAGGCCGCGAGAGAGAGAGAGAGAGAGAGGCAGCGAGAGAGAGAGAGAGGCAGCGAGAGAGAGAGAGAGGCAGCGAGAGAGAGAGAGGCAGCGAGGGAGAGAGAGGCAGCGAGGGAGAGAGAGGCAGCGAGAGAGAGAGGCAGCGAGAGAGAGAGAGAGAGAGAGGCAGCGAGAGAGAGAGAGAGGCAGCGAGAGAGAGAGAGAGGCCGCGAGAGAGAGAGAGAGAGGCAGCGAGAGAGAGAGAGAGGCAGCGAGAGAGAGAGAGAGGCAGCGAGAGAGAGAGAGAGAGAGAGAGGCAGCGAGAGAGAGAGAGAGGCAGCGAGAGAGAGAGGCCGCGAGAGAGAGAGAGAGAGAGAGAGACAGCGCGAGAGGGAGAGAGAGAGGCTGCGAGAGAGAGAGAGAGGCAGCGAGGGAGAGAGAGAGGCAGCGAGAGAGAGAGAGAGGCAGCGAGAGAGAGAGAGAGGCAGCGAGAGAGAGAGAGAGGCAGCGAGAGAGAGAGAGAGGCAGCGAGAGAGAGAGAGAGGCAGCGAGAGAGAGAGGCAGCGAGAGAGAGAGAGAGAGAGGCAGTGAGAGAGAGAGAGAGGCAGCGAGAGAGAGAGAGAGAGAGAGAGAGGCAGCGAGAGAGAGAGAGAGGCAGCGAGAGAGAGAGAGAGAGGCAGCGAGAGAGAGAGAGAGGCAGCGAGAGAGAGAGAGGCAGCGAGAGAGAGAGAGGCAGCGAGAGAGAGAGAGGCAGCGAGAGAGAGAGAGAGGCAGCGAGAGAGAGAGAGAGGCAGCGAGAGAGAGAGAGAGGCAGCGAGAGAGAGAGAGGCAGCGAGAGAGAGAGAGAGGCAGCGAGAGAGAGAGAGAGGCAGCGAGAGAGAGAGAGAGGCAGCGAGAGAGAGAGAGGCAGCGAGAGAGAGAGAGAGGCAGCGAGAGAGAGAGAGAGAGAGCAGCGAGAGAGAGAGAGGCAGCGAGAGAGAGAGAGAGGCAGCGAGAGAGAGAGAGAGAGGCAGAGAGAGAGAGAGAGAGGCAGAGAGAGAGAGAGAGAGGCAGCGAGAGAGAGAGAGAGGCAGCGAGAAAGAGAGAGAGGCAGCGAGAGAGAGAGAGAGGCAGCGAGAGAGAGAGAGGCAGCGAGAGAGAGAGAGAGGCAGCGAGAGAGAGAGAGAGAGGCAGCGAGAGAGAGAGAGAGGCAGCGAGAGAGAGAGAGAGGCAGCGAGAGAGAGAGAGAGGCAGCGAGAGAGAGAGAGGCAGCGAGAGAGAGAGGCAGCGAGAGAGAGAGAGAGGCAGCGAGAGAGAGAGAGAGGCAGCGAGAGAGAGAGAGAGGCAGCGAGAGAGAGAGAGAGGCAGCGAGAGAGAGAGAGAGGCAGCGAGAGAGAGAGAGAGGCAGCGAGAGAGAGAGAGAGGCAGCGAGAGAGAGAGAGAGGCAGCGAGAGAGAGAGAGAGGCAGCGAGAGAGAGAGAGAGGCAGCGAGAGAGAGAGAGAGGCAGCGAGAGAGAGAGAGAGGCAGCGAGAGAGAGAGAGAGGCAGCGAGAGAGAGAGAGAGGCAGCGAGAGAGAGAGAGAGGCAGCGAGAGAGAGAGAGAGGCAGCGAGAGAGGCAGCGACAGAGAGAGGCAGCGAGAGAGAGAGAGAGAGGCAGCGAGAGAGAGAGAGAGGCAGCGAGAGAGGCAGCGACAGAGAGAGGCAGCGAGAGAGAGAGAGAGAGAGGCAGCGAGAGAGAGAGAGAGGCAGCGAGAGAGAGAGAGAGAGGCAGCGAGAGAGAGAGAGAGGCAGCGAGAGAGAGAGAGAGGCAGCGAGAGAGAGAGAGAGGCAGCGAGAGAGAGAGAGAGGCAGCGAGAGAGAGAGAGAGGCAGCGAGAGAGAGAGAGAGAGGCAGCGAGAGAGAGAGAGAGGCAGCGAGAGAGAGAGAGAGGCAGCGAGAGAGAGAGAGAGGCAGCGAGAGAGAGAGAGAGGCAGCGAGAGAGAGAGAGAGGCAGCGAGAGAGAGAGAGAGGCAGCGAGAGAGAGAGGCAGCGAGAGAGAGAGAGAGGCAGCGAGAGAGAGAGAGAGGCAGCGAGAGAGAGAGAGGCAGCGAGAGAGAGAGAGAGGCAGCGAGAGAGAGAGAGAAACAGCGAGAGCGAGAAACAGCGAGAGAGAGAAACAGCGAGAGAGAGAAACAGCGAGAGAGAGAAACAGCGAGAGAGAGAAACAGCGAGAGAGAGAGAGAAACAGCAAGAGAGAGAAACAGCGAGAGAGAAACAGCGAGAGAGAGAGAGAAACAGCGAGCGAGAGAGAGAAACAGCGAGCGAGAGAGAGAAACAGCGAGCGAGAGAGAGAAACAGCGAGCGAGAGAGAGAAACAGCGAGCGAGAGAGAGAAACAGCGAGCGAGAGAGAGAAACAGCGAGCGAGAGAGAGAAACAGCGAGCGAGAGAGAGAAACAGCGAGCGAGAGAAACAGCGAGAGAATCAGCGAGAGAGATAAAGAGAGAGAGTGAAACAGCGAGAAGAAACAGCGAGAGAGAAACAGCGAGAGAGAGAAACAGCGAGAGAGAGAAACAGCGAGAGAGAGAAACAGCGAGAGAGAGAAACAGCGAGAGAGAGAAACAGCGAGAGAGAGAAACAGCGAGAGAGAGAAACAGCGAGAGAGAGAAACAGCGAGAGAGAGAAACAGCGAGAGAGAGAAACAGCGAGAGAGAGAAACAGCGAGAGAGAGAAACAGCGAGAGAGAGAAACAGCGAGAGAGAGAAACAGCGAGAGAGAGAAACAGCGAGAGAGAGAAACAGCGAGAGAGAGAAACAGCGAGAGAGAGAAACAGCGAGAGAGAGAAACAGCGAGAGAGAGAAACAGCGAGAGAGAGAAACAGCGAGAGAGAGAAACAGCGAGAGAGAGAAACAGCGAGAGAGAGAAACAGCGAGAGAGAGAAACAGCGAGAGAGAGAAACAGCGAGAGAGAGAAACAGCGAGAGAGAGAAACAGCGAGAGAGAGAAACAGCGAGAGAGAGAAACAGCGAGAGAGAGAGACAGCGAGAGAGAGAAACAGCGAGAGAGAGAAACAGCGAGAGAGAGAAACAGCGAGAGAGAGAAACAGCGAGAGAGAGAAACAGCGAGAGAGAGAAACAGCGAGAGAGAGAAACAGCGAGAGAGAGAAACAGCGAGAGAGAGAAACAGCGAGAGAGAGAAACAGCGAGAGAGAGAAACAGCGAGAGAGAGAGAGTGAAACAGCGAGAGAATCAACGAGAGAGAGAATCAGCGAGAGAATCAACGAGAGAGAGAATCAGCGAGAGAGATAAAGAGAGAGAGTGAAACAGCGAGAAGAAACAGCGAGAGAGAAACAGCGAGCGAGAGAGAAACAGCGAGCGAGAGAGAAACAGCGAGCGAGAGAGAAACAGCGAGAGAGAAACAGCGAGAGAGAAACAGCGAGAGAGAAACAGCGAGAGAGAGAGAGTGAAACAGCGAGAGAGAAACAGCGAGAGAGAGTGAAACAGCGAGAGAGAGTGAAACAGCGAGAGAGAGTGAAACAGCGAGAGAGAGTGAAACAGCGAGAGAGAGTGAAACAGCGAGAGAGAGAAACAGCGAGAGAGAGAAACAGCGAGAGAGAAACAGCGAGAGAGAGAAACAGCGAGAGAGAGAAACAGCGAGAGAGAGAAACAGCGAGAGAGAGAAACAGCGAGAGAGAGAAACAGCGAGAGAGAGAAACAGCGAGAGAGAAACAGCGAGAGAGAGAAACAGCGAGAGAGAGAAACAGCGAGAGAGAGAAACAGCGAGACAGAGAGTGAAACAGCGAGCGAGAGATAAACAGCGAGCGAGAGATAAACAGTGAGAGCGAGAGAAACAGCGAGAGAGAGAGAAACAGCGAGAGAGAGAGAAACAGCGAGAGAGAGAAACAGCGAGAGAGAGAGAGAAACAGCGAGAGAGAGAGAGAGAGAGAGACAGCGAGGGAGAGGCAGCGAGAGAGAAAGGGAGAAGGTTAAAATCAGAATCAGTACCTGATCATCAAATTAACATCCCGGGAATACTACAAGTTCACAAATGAAATTCCTTGGCCACCTCTCCCAGGGATCCTGTTTTAATAAACTGGACTGTGATTGAGCATTGATTAGTGTCTACACTTGCAAGACACTTTATTGGTTATGAACATTGTGAGATACACTGAGGCAGGAGATAAATACAAGGTTAGAGCCTCTCGGCCTACGCAAGTCTTTCATTCACTGCAAGCACATCTTACATCAGCTGCTTCTGTCTGTTTGGATTCAATATGCCGGAATCCATGGGAGACATTTCCACAGTGACGGTTCTCAATGCCAGACAAAGACGCTGCAATCTTCAGGACGGCCTGCAGATTGTGATAAACATCACAACATACAAATATCCCCATTCCCCTTCCCTCCCCATCCCTGCAGCAATCACTGACTCTCATTGGGATACAGGTTCCACACACACTGACTCTCACTGGGGTACGGGTTCCACACACACTGACTCTCACTGGGGTACGGGTTCCACACACACTGACTCTCACTGGAGTACGGGTCCCACACACACTGTCTCTCACTGGGGTACGGGTTCCACACACACTGACTCTCACTGGGGTACGGGTCCCACACACACTGACTCTCACTGGGGTACGGGTTCCACACACACTGACTCTCACTGGAGTACGGGTCCCACACACACTGTCTCTCACTGGGGTACGGGTCCCACACACACTGTCTCTCACTGGGGTACGGGTTCCACACACACTGTCTCTCACTGGGGTACGGGTTCCACACACACTGTCTCTCGCTGGGGTACGGGTCCCACACACACTGACTCTCACTGGGGTACAGGTCCCACACACACTGACTCTCACTGGGGTATGGGTTCCATACACACTGACTCTCACTGGGGTACGGGTCCCACACACACTGACTCTCACTGGGGTACGGGTCCCACACACACTGACTCTCACTGGGGTACGGGTTCCATACACACTGACTCTCACTGGGGTACGGGTTCCACACACACTGACTCTCACTGGGGTACAGGTTCCACACACACTGACTCTCACTGGGGTACAGGTTTGACACACACTGAATCTCTGGGGTACGGGTTTCAGGTGCATGAGTGTCAGTGGGGAGAGGGAGTTATCTTTGTTTTTGAGGGGGAGGTTGGTGCTGCTCTGGTTTATCTCAATGCACGGGAGGTTTGACTCTCAGTGTGGCCTCTTGTTTTGTGGCTTGAAAGTTGAGATTTTTGAAAAGCCCGACATTCTCTGTACAAATAATTACAGCAGCGAGTTATATAACCAGCCACAGTCGCGAGGAGTCAGGGCGTGAGGCCCATCCCCCAACCCCGGCCTGTTCAGTCAGGCTCAACCTCACACAACTGGTTCACAGGAATTTTTATGTAAATTTTCATTCAGCCGCCCGTCATTATTTACAACTGGAATCTCAGCCTTTTCCAGGAACTTGGTGAGAAAGATCCAATCACAGGGTCCTGTGTAATTCCAAACAGCCCCCATTTATTCAGCGGGGAAACTGTTAAACCGTCAGCAAGAGGCCCAAGAGGGGGACAGAGAGCGAGAGAAACGGGCAGGCAGAGAGAGGGACGGAGAGACAGAGCGAGAGGGGTGTAGGGAGAGAGCGAAAGGATGCAGGGAGAGAACGAGTGTGCGATAGAGTGAGAGCGACGGAGAGAGTGGGAGGGACAGAGAGTGAGAGAGAGAGAAAAAGTGAGAGGGACAGAGAGAGAGGGATGGGCAGGCAAAGAGATAGAGAGGGGGACGGGGAGAGGGGGACGGGGAGAGGGGGACGGGGAGAGGGGGACGGGGAGAGGGGGACGGGGAGAGGGGGACGGGGAGAGGGGGACGGGGAGAGGGGGACGGGGAGAGGGGGACGGGGAGAGGGGGACGGGGAGAGGGGGACGGGGAGAGGGGGACGGGGAGAGGGGGACGGGGAGAGGGGGACGGGGAGAGGGGGACGGGGAGAGGGGGACGGGGAGAGGGGGACGGGGAGAGGGGGACGGGGAGAGGGGGACGGGGAGAGGGGGACGGGGAGAGGGGGACGGGGAGAGGGGGACGGGGAGAGGGGGACGGGGAGAGGGGGACGGGGAGAGGGAGATTGACCCGAGATAAGGAAAAGTAACAAATGGAACCACTGATGTCAAACTTTAAAACTGACATTAACTGGAATAAACCCAGTTGAACAATCAGGTTAAAGAGGCTGACGTTGCTGCTGTGAATGCGGTTGTTTGGAAAGCTGAGAGAGTGTCCCGACTGTCCTCTCCCCACCCTGACTGAGCTGCCTGTTCCTCATTGCTACTCAGTGAACAGTGACACAGGATTGCAATGTGCCGCCACCTCACTGTCAGAGTGTGTCCACCCCCAAAATATTCAGCAGTGCGTGGGAGCGTGGTGGTGGTGGTGGTGTGGGAGGGGGGGGGGGGGGGGGGGGAGTGTGAGTGAGAGAGAGAGTGAGAGAGACAGAGAGAGAGTGGGAGAGAGAGGGAATGAGAGAGAGAGAGAGTGAGAGAGAATGTGTGTGAGAGAGTGAGAGAGAGAATGTGTGAGTGAGAGAGAGTGAGTGAGTGAGCACGAGAGAGCACGCGAGAGCACGCGAGAGCACGCGAGAGAGAGCGAGAGAGAGCGAGAGAGAGCGAGAGAGAGCGAGAGAGACTGTCTCACTCTCTGTCAGAATTCTAACAACACCAGGTTAAAGTCCAACAGGTTTATTTGGTAGCAAAAGCCACTAGCTTTCAGAACAGGCTGTTCCTTCATCAGGTGGGTGGGAGTTCCAATCACAAACAGGGCACAAAGACATAAACTCAATTTACATGAATAATGATTGGAATGAGAGTCTTTACAGCTAATCAAGTCTTAAAGGTACTCCAAGGCGGCCTTCACGACACACGACAGTGCAGAGTCGCTGAGCAGAGACTGATAGCCAAGTTCCACACACATGAGGACTGCCTCAACCGGGATATTGGGTTCATGTCACACTATCTGTAACCCCCACAACCTGCCTGGATGGGCAAAATCTCACTAGCTGTCCTGTCTGGAGACAATACACATCTCTTTAACCTGTGCTTAACGCTCCCTCCGCTCACATTGTCTGTACCTTTAAGACTTGATTAGCTGTAAAGACTCACATTCCAATCATTATTCATGTAAATTGAGTTTGTGTCTTTGTGCCCTGTTTGTGATCAGAACTCCCACCCACCTGACGAAGGAACAGCCTGTTCCGAAAGCTAGTGGCTTTTGCTACCAAATAAACCTGTTGGACTTTAAACTGGTGTTGTTAGACTTCTTACTGTGTTTACCCCAGTCCAACGCCGGCATCTCCACATCATCACTCTCTCTGAGAGAGAGGGGGACTCAGAGAGAGAGTGAGACTCAGAGAGAGTGTTACAGGGATGAGAGAGAGAGAAAGGGAATCAGACGGAGAGATTGAAAACTCTTGGTGGGCGTCAGTTACAACTTTGGAATCTCACAACAGTCGAGGCAGGTGACCATAAGGGGTGACAAACACACATACACGCCATTGCATGCACACGCGCACACGCAGGCACATATATGCCATTGCATGCACATGCAAACACACACATGCCACTGCACACGCGCCTGCACATACACACACGTGTGTTCGCACACACACACACACAAAGTGAATATACAAGGTCTTCGGGCCACTGGAAATGTAACTGGTGACAAACATTACTTTCTGTTTGCAGACTCCTGTTTGAGAGAAGTTTCTGGAATGAGTCTTTGAGAGCTGGGAGTAAAGCAGGTCTGAGAGGCTGTACCAGGTGAGGGAGGGGGAAAGGGGCATCAGGGTCAGAGGTTCAGAACAGAAACCAGGAGAAGGAGGCCATTTGCTCCATCATGCCATCCTGATAATCATTGTCGATCTACGTCACTTTCCCGCCTGATTCTCAGATCCCTCATGGCCAATGGTTTCTGTCTTGAATAAACTCAGTGACCGAGTGTCCATGGCTCTCGGGGGCAGCAAATTCTGAAGATTTACAGCCTCCGAGTGAGGAAATTTATTGTTCCCATCCTAAGTGGCGTCCCCTTATCCAGAAACTCACTCGATCCCGACAGGACAGACTGCCTCTGAGCAAACCTGGCAAACCTCCTCAGAATTTTACACCTTCCAATGAGATCACCTCTCATTCTTCCAAACTCTCGCAAGTTGAGGTCCAGTCTACGCAATAAAGCAAGCTTCTCAGCTGAATCAAGTACATCCTTCCTTAGGTGTTCCTGATGTGGTCTCACCATAGCTCTGCATTATTGCCTCAGGTCCTCTTTACACACTCCAACCCCTTTGTAATAAGGATTAACAGAGAGTATTTGCATTGTTAACTTGCAGTGATTTCTCTGCAAGGGCACCCTCTCCATTTGAGGAAATAACACTGGACACCATGCACAGAATTCGCCCCCTACATATTGGTATTTTGCTTCATGTGAATCTTCACCCATCAAAATCCACACCCACTATTTCCTCAACTTTCACTTGAAATGCAGCTACCAGCTGGCTTTCCTTCTTTTTCATGCAATTGGATAACTTCAGACTTCTCAACATTATATGTCATCCTGCCCATGTATTTAATTTGTCTCAATCCTTCTCTGCAGCGAGGGGGACAGGCTTTATACTGGCTCTCAGCCCGAGAGTGTCTCATCACGGCTGAACATCAGAATCCAGACCCTCTGGTAGACCCAGTCCACCCTGCGCCTCAATCTCACCCAGTCGCCCTGAATCAAACACTGTCTGCAGGGTGCTGTGAGAGTTCCAGCTCTGGACAGCGAAGGGATTTGCTCGAATCTGGCTGAGTCTAGAATTCCACTGGGTGAAGAATTGCTCAGGGAGTTTTCATATTCCTGAAAAATTCCACCACACAAAGAGACCATTCGGCCCCTCTGCTTCATGCTGGTGTTTCTGTGCCACACGACCCCACTCCCACCCCATCACCATGTCCTTCTATTCCTTTCTCCCTCGTGGTTATCCAGCTTCCCCTTAAACATCTCCATACTATTCCCCTGTTGCACATTCTCACCGGTCTCTGGGTTGGAGTTGTGGGACATTGTTTCTCTGATCGTGAAGTCTGTCTCCTTTCCAACTCCACTCGATATCTCAGGATCCAACATTACAGTCCTGGCCAGTCTGCACTCCTGGGAGGGCCTGACTCCAATGGAACAGGAGGCGGTTCAGACAGGGTTCACTAGCTTGATTCCACACTAAGCAGTCTCACAACACCAGGTTAAAGTCCAACAGGTTTATTTGGTAGCACAAGCTTTCGGAGCATTGCCCCTTCATCACGAGTGCAGGATTTGTTTCATAAACAGGGCATATACAGACACAAACTCAATTACAAGATAATGGTTGGAATGTGAGTCTTTACAGGTAAGCAGGAAGAATCACAGAAACCCTACAGTGCAGAAACAGGCCATTCGGCCCATCGAGTCTGCACCAACCACAATCCCACCCAGACCCTACCCCCATATCCCTACACATTTACCCGCTAATCCCTCTAACCTACACATCTCAGGACACTAAGGGGCAATTTTAGCATGGCCAATCAACCTAATCCACACATCTTTGGACTGTGGGAGGAAACCGGAGCACCCGGAGGAAACCCATGCAGACACGAGAAGAATGTGCAAACTCCACACAGACAGTGACCCAAGCCGGGAATCGAACCCAGGTCCCTGGAGCTGTGAAGCAGCAGTCCTAACCACTGTGCTACCGTGCCGCACAGTCTTAAAGGTACAGACAATGTGAGTGGAGAGAGAGTTAAGCACAAGTTAAAGAGATGTGTATTGTCTCCAGCCAGGACAGTTAGTGAGATTTTGCAAGCCCAGGCAAGTCGTGGGAGTTACAGATAGTGTGACATGAACCCAAGATCCCGGTTGAGGCCATCCTCATGTGTGCGGAACTTGGCTATCAGTCTTTGCTCAGCGACTCTGTGTTGTCGTGTGTCTTGAAGGCCGCCTTGGAGAACGCTTACCCAATGATGGCATCTCACGTGAGAACACCATCCACCAGGTACACAGTACATACTCTTGCAACTCGGCCAACGTTGTCTACCTGATACGCTGCAGGAAAGGATGTCCCGAGGCATGGTACATTGGGGAGACCATGCAGACACTATGACAACGGATGAATGAACACCGCTCGACAATCACCAGGCAAGGATGTTCTCTTCCTGTTGGGGAACACTTCAGCGGTCACAGGCATTCAGCCTCTGATCTTCGGGTAAGCGTTCTCCAAGGCGGCCTTCACAACACACGACAACGCAGAGTCGCTGAGCAGAGACTGATCGCCAAGTTCCGCACACGAGGACGGCCTCAACCGGGATCTTGGGTTCATGTCGCACTATCTGTAACCCACACGACTTGCCTGGACTTGCAAAATCTCACTAACTGTCCTGGCTGGAAACAATACACATCTCTTTAACCTGTGCTTAACGCTCTCTCCACTCGCATTGTTTGCACCTGTAAAGACTTGATTACCTGTTAAGACTCGCATTCCAACCATTATCTTGTAATTGAGTTTGTGTCTGTATATGCCCTGTTTATGAAACAAATCCTGCACTCATGTGATGAAGGAGCAACACTCCGAAAGCTCGGGCTACCAAATAAACGTGTTGGACTTTAACCTAGTGTTGTGAGACTTCTTACTGTGTTTACCCTAGTCCAATGCCGGCATCTCCACATCATTGACTCCAGAGATCAAATTGAGGTATACAAGATGATAAAAGGTATGGACAAAGTGGATGTGGAGCGGATGCTTCCTCTTGTGGGGCATTCTAGGACGAGAGGTCATAGTCTTAGGATAAGGGGTAGCAAATTTAAAACAGAGTTGAGGAGAAACTACTTCTCTCAAAGGGTTGTGAATCTGTGGAATTCGCTGCCCCACAGTGCGGTGCTGCCGGGACAGTGAGTAAATTTGAGGAGTTAGACAGATTTTTAATTGGTAATGGGTTGAAGGGTTACATAGAAACCTAGAAGATGGGAGCAGGAGGAGGCCATTCGGCCCTTCGAGCCTGCTCTGCCATTCATTACGATCATGGCTGATCATCCAACTCAATAGCCTAATCCTGCTTTCTCCCCATAACCTTTGATCCCATTCGCCCCAAGTGCTATATCCAGCCGCCTCTTGGCAATGTTTTGGCATCAACTACTTCCTGTGGGAATGAATTCCACAGGCTCACCACTCTTTGGGTGAAGAAATGTCTCCTCACCTCCGTCCTAAATGGTCTACCCTGAATCCTCAGACTGTGACCCCTGGTTCTAGACACCCCCACCATCAGGAACATCCTTCCTGCATCTACCCTGTCTAGACCTGTTAGAATTTTATAAGTCTCTATGAAATCCCCCCTCATTCGTCTGAACTCCAGTGAAAACAATCGTAACCTAGTCAATCTCTCCTCATACATCAGTCCTGCCATCCCCGGAATCAGCCTGGTAAACCTTCGCTGCACTCCCTCGAAAGCAAGAACATCCTTCCTCAGAAAAGGAGACCAAAACTGCACACAATACTCTAGGTGTGGCCTCACCAAGGCCCAGTATAGTTGCAACAACACATTCCTGCTCCTGTACTCAAAACCTCTCGCAATGAAGGCCAACATACCATTTGCCTTCTTTACTGCCTGCTGCACCTGCATGCTTACCTTCAGCGACTGGTGCACAAGGACACCCAGGTCCCGCTGCACACTCCCCTCTCCCAATTTACACCCATTCAGGTAGTAATCTGCCTTCTTGTTTTGCTTCCAAAGTGAATAACCTCACACTTACCCAAATTATACTGCATCTGCCATTGATTTGCCCACTCACCCAACCTGTCCAGATCATGCTGAAGGATCTCTGCATCCTCGTCACAGTTCACCCTCCCACCCAACTTGGTATCATCTGCAAACTTTGAGATGTTACATTTTGTTCCCTCATCTAAATCATTAATGTATATTGTGAATAGCTGGGGTCCCAGCACCGATCCCTGTGGCACCCCACTAGTTACTGCCTGCCAACTTGAAAAGCACTCATTAATTCCTACTTTGTTTCCTCTCTGCCAACCAGTTTTCTATCCATCTCAATACACTTCCCCAATCCCATGCGCTTTAATCTTGCACGAAAATCTCTTATGCGGGACTTTGTCAAACGCTTTCTGGTTATGGGGAGAAGGCAGGAAAATGGGGATGAGGAGTATATCAGCCACGATTGAATGGCGGAGCAGACTCGATGGGCCGAATGGCCTAATTCTGCTCCCATATCTTATGAACTTACGAAGCTACAAATGACCGAGGAGGAGAGGGCAGTGCCCGGCACACTCTGCCATGACCGAGAAGGAGAGGGCAGTGTCCGGCACACTCTGCCATGACCGAGAAGGAGAGGGCAGTGTCCGGCGCACTCTGCCGTGACCGAGGAGGAGAGGGCAGTGTCCGGCACACTCTGACATGACCGAGGAGGAGAGGGCAGTGCCCGGCACACTCTGCCATGACCGAGAAGGAGAGGGCAGTGTCCGGCGCACTCTGCCGTGACCGAGGAGGAGAGGGCAGTGTCCGGCACACTCTGACATGACCGAGAAGGAGAGGGCAGTGTCCGGCACACCCTGCCGTGACAGAGGAGGAGAGGGCAGTGCCCGGCACACCCTGCCGTGACAGAGGAGGAGAGGGCAGTGTCCGGCACACTCTGCCGTGACAGAGGAGGAGAGGGCAGTGCCCGGCACACTCTGCCGTGACCGAGGAGAGGGCAGTGCCCGGCACACTCTGCCGTGACCGAGGAGAGGGCAGTGCCCGGCACACTCTGCCGTGACCGAGGAGAGGGCAGTGCCCGGCACACTCTGCCGTGACCGAGGAGAGGGCAGTGCCCGGCACACTCTGCCGTGACCGAGGAGAGGGCAGTGCCCGGCACACTCTGCCGTGACCGAGGAGAGGGCAGTGCCCGGCACACTCTGCCGTGACCGAGGAGAGGGCAGTGCCCGGCACACTCTGCCGTGACCGAGGAGAGGGCAGTGCCCGGCACACTCTGCCGTGACCGAGGAGAGGGCAGTGCCCGGCACACCCTGCCGTGACAGAGGAGGAGAGGGCAGTGCCCGGCACACCCTGCCGTGACAGAGGAGGAGAGGGCAGTGTCCGGCACACTCTGCCATGACAGAGGAGGAGAGGGCAGCGCTCGGCACACCCTGCCGTGACAGAGGAGGAGAGGGCAGTGTCCGGCACACTCTGCCGTGACAGAGGAGGAGAGGGCAGTGCCCGGCACACCCTGCCGTGACAGAGGAGGAGAGGGCAGTGTCCGGCACACTCTGCCATGACAGAGGAGGAGAGGGCAGTGCCCAGCACACCCTGCCGTGACAGAGGAGGAGAGGGCAGTGCCCGGCACACCCTGCCGTGACAGAGGAGGAGAGGGCAGTGCCCGGCACACCCTGCCGTGACCGAGGAGAGGGCAGTGTCCGGCACACCCTGCCGTGACCGAGGAGAGGGCAGTGTCCGGCACACCCTGCCGTGACAGAGGAGGAGAGGGCAGTGCCCGGCACACCCTGCCGTGACCGAGGAGAGGGCAGTGCCCGGCACACCCTGCCGTGTACATTACGAGGAGTGTCAATGCTTGCTTCTTGGGGTTGTTTGGGTTAGTTTGTCATATTTAGCCCCTTATCCACTGCTCACACTCAGTCCATGCATCAGGACGGCACCATTCTGCCAGTAATGGTGAGAGCGTTACTGGGAATCCCCCCTCTCAAAATGTGTTCATGTAAGCCTACCTGTAACAATAATAAATAAAATATTAAAAAGTGTGGATTAAACGAGTGTGAACTCAAAGAGAAGGTCAGCAATTTACTACCGCCGCTGATAGATAGTAACAGACCCCAGCGTTACACAAATATAGCACAGACAACATGGATATCTGGCCTCCTCCTGTGCTTAAACACTGGGACAGATCTGTACCCACCAGCAAGCACACATCAGACAAGATCCAAAACTACCCGGCAAACTAATTGGACACAGTTAGAATTGTTCTTGGGGCCAGGTGTGTACAGTATGGAGGCAGTGACAGTACGGATCTCCTCTATCTCCTCAAAGTCACAGACCAGGGAACATGCTGTTCATTAACCCACCATCAGGAGGTGCCCAAGAGCAGCCTGGAATCAGTTGCCATTTCCATGGGAGATGTCTCTCCCCCCCCCCCGCCAACTTTGGGGATCTGTGGGGAAAAGCCCACGGCCCGGGATGGCACACGATGCAGTCCGTTACCATAGCAACAAGTCCCAAAGCAGGATGGAAGAGCAGTGCAAAAGCAAGGCATTAAAATAGATCCAAACAGAGGGGGAAACGTTCCCGGTTTGCAGCCTTTGTGACAACTGAAGCTATCCTGGAACAAGCTGCACCCCTCCTCACTCTGGGCCCCATCTCAGAGTTAAATTAATCCCATTCTTCCCGGTGACCAGAGACTGAGAAACAACACAGTAAATTAGCCTTTATCTCCAAACATCTATAAAACATTGAGCCTGCTGACGTACAACACACCCAGAGACTCAGTCTCCTGAATTCCTGTGCACTCTCAAACCTGTAGTACAAGTTTCCCTCTCTCTGGTTCGCTCTCTCCCTCACACATTCTCCACCACACAAAGTGTCAACTGCACCAGATGCTGTTATTGGTAACAAAGGAAATCTCTTACATGGTGCTGTTGGAGTGGGTCAGTCAGTGAGCTCGGGTTCCTGTCAAACAACCCCTTCCTCCCCCTCACATCCCCCGCTGTCTCCCACACCAGGCCACTGCCGTTTCTGTGCAGGGCAGCTTTGAGTCACCTGGGACAACATGACACACAGGGCGGGACAACGCCAAGCTTGGGTTACCTGGATACGCACAAAGCACTGAATTCTCTCTCTCTCCTTCGCACACTCCACTCCCATCCTCCCCCTCTCTCTCTAACCCCATTGCTCTGCTCCCTCTTTCCGTGTCTTTAACTCCTTGTCACTGTTTCCCTCTGTGCAACTATTTCTCAATCTCTCATCCCCAGTCCAGACTGAGATTAAACCAGACATAAGCGAGGGGCGGCAGAGAGAGAGAAGGGCGGCAGAGAGAGAGAGGGGCGGCAGAGAGAGAAAGGGGGGCGGCAGAGAGAGAAAGGGGGGGGGCAGAGAGAGAAAGGGGGGGGGCAGAGAGAGAAAGGGGGGGGGCAGAGAGAGAAAGGGGGGGGGCAGAGAGAGAAAGGGGGGGCAGAGAGAGAAAGGGGGGGCAGAGAGAGAAAGGGGGGGCAGAGAGAGAAAGGGGGGGCAGAGAGAGAAAGGGGGGGCAGAGAGAGAAAGGGGGGGCAGAGAGAGAAAGGGGGGGCAGAGAGAGAAAGGGGGGGCAGAGAGAGAAAGGGGGGGCAGAGAGAGAAAGGGGGGGCAGAGAGAGAAAGGGGGGGCAGAGAGAGAAAGGGGGGGCAGAGAGAGAAAGGGGGGGCAGAGAGAGAAAGGGGGGGCAGAGAGAGAAAGGGGGGGCAGAGAGAGAAAGGGGGGGCAGAGAGAGAAAGGGGGGGCAGAGAGAGAAAGGGGGGGCAGAGAGAGAAAGGGGGGGGCAGAGAGAGAAAGGGGGGGCAGAGAGAGAAAGGGGGGGCAGAGAGAGAAAGGGGGGGCAGAGAGAGAAAGGGGGGGGCAGAGAGAGAAAGGGGGGGCAGAGAGAGAAAGGGGGGGCAGAGAGAGAAAGGGGGGGCAGAGAGAGAAAGGGGGGGCAGAGAGAGAAAGGGGGGGCAGAGAGAGAAAGGGGGGGCAGAGAGAGAAAGGGGGGGCAGAGAGAGAAAGGGGGGGCAGAGAGAGAAAGGGGGGGCAGAGAGAGAAAGGGGGGGCAGAGAGAGAAGGGGGGGCAGAGAGAGAAAGGGGGGGCAGAGAGAGAAAGGGGGGGCAGAGAGAGAAAGGGGGGGCAGAGAGAGAAAGGGGGGGCAGAGAGAGAAAGGGGGGCAGAGAGAGAAAGGGGGGGCAGAGAGAGAAAGGGGGGGGCAGAGAGAGAAAGGGGGGGCAGAGAGAGAAAGGGGGGGCAGAGAGAGAAAGGGGGGGCAGAGAGAGAAAGGGGGGGCAGAGAGAGAAAGGGGGGGCAGAGAGAGAAAGGGGGGCAGAGAGAGAAAGGGGGGGCAGAGAGAGAAAGGGGGGCAGAGAGAGAAAGGGGGGCAGAGAGAGAAAGGGGGGCAGAGAGAGAAAGGGGGGGCAGAGAGAGAAAGGGGGGGCAGAGAGAGAAAGGGGGGCAGAGAGAGAAAGGGGGGCAGAGAGAGAAAGGGGGGCAGACAGAGAAAGGGGGGGGCAGAGAGAGAAAGGGGGGGCAGAGAGAGAAAGGGGGGGCAGAGAGAGAAAGGGGGGGCAGAGAGAGAAAGGGGGGGCAGAGAGAGAAAGGGGGGGCAGAGAGAGAAAGGGGGGGCAGAGAGAGAAAGGGGGGGCAGAGAGAGAAAGGGGGGGCAGAGAGAGAAGGGGGGGCAGAGAGAGAAAGGGGGGGCTGAGAGAGAAAGGGGGGCTGAGAGAGAAAGGGGGGCTGAGAGAGAAAGGGGGGGCTGAGAGAGAAAGGGGGGGCTGAGAGAGAAAGGGGGGGCTGAGAGAGAAAGGGGGGGCTGAGAGAGAAAGGGGGGGCTGAGAGAGAAAGGGGGGCCTGAGAGAGAAAGGGGGGGCTGAGAGAGAAAGGGGGGGCTGAGAGAGAAAGGGGGGCTGAGAGAGAAAGGGGGGGCTGAGAGAGAAAGGGGGGGCTGAGAGAGAAAGGGGGGCTGAGAGAGAAAGGGGGGGCTGAGAGAGAAAGGGGGGGCTGAGAGAGAAAGGGGGGGCTGAGAGAGAAAGGGGGGGCTGAGAGAGAAAGGGGGGGCTGAGAGAGAAAGGGGGGGCTGAGAGAGAAAGGGGGGGCTGAGAGAGAAAGGGGGGGCTGAGAGAGAAAGGGGGGGCTGAGAGAGAAAGGGGGGGCAGAGAGAGAAAGGGGGGGCAGAGAGAGAAAGGGGGGCAGAGAGAGAAAGGGGGGGCAGAGAGAGAAGGGGGGGCAGAGAGAGAGAGAAGGGGGCAGAGAGAGAGAGAAGGGGGGCAGAGAGAGAGAGAGAGAGGGGGGCAGAGAGAGAGAGAGAGGGGGGCAGAGAGAGAGAGAGAGGGGGGGGCAGAGAGAGAGAGAGAGGGGGGCAGAGAGAGAGAGAGAGAGGGGGGCAGAGAGAGAGAGAGGGGGGCAGAGAGAGAGAGAGGGGGGCAGAGAGAGAGAGAGGGGGGCAGAGAGAGAGAGAGGGGGGCAGAGAGAGAGAGAGAGGGGGGCAGAGAGAGAGAGAGAGGGGGGCAGAGAGAGAGAGAGAGGGGGGCAGAGAGAGAGAGAGAGGGGGGCAGAGAGAGAGAGAGGGGGGCAGAGAGAAGCTGTGGGTGGGGGTGGGGTCCCAAGGAGGGCCAAACAATCGCTGCTCTCAGCACCGTCACCATCAATGAGATACTTGCTGCTCCTCCACCCTCCTCTCTATAACCACAGAATTTAACAGCACAGTAAGAGACCATTCAGCCCAATGCTGCTGTGCCAGCCCTTTGAACGAGCTGTCCGATTTGTCCCAATCTATTCCTTCTCCAGTATTTATCCAATCCGCTTCTGAAAGTTCAGACTGAAATGAACAGCATTGACCTTTCCGACAGCGCATTCCTGATCACAAGAACTCGCTGCCTGACACAATTCTCATCATCGCCTGGGTTTTTTCTGCCAGTTACCCGTCGATCCGTCTCCACTGGTTACTAACCCTTCTGCCAGTCGAAGAATTTCTGCCGATTTCTCTGAAATAACTGTGTGCTGAGTATTTGGTAAGTGGTCCAGGACTATTCTTTTCCTCAGGCTTAAAATAATATTCAAACTGGTGGTACCGTTAATAAAATATAGAACAGAAAATAACTAATTGTATAATCAGCTGAACACACTGAGGATGGCAGAATAGTGATGCGTCACGGCCGCAGCATGTGGGGACTCCTCGATAATGGCCTAGTGGTATTATCACTCAACTATCAATCCAGAAACTCAGCTAATGTTCTGAGGACCCGGTTTCGAATCCCGCCACGGCAGATGGTGGAATTTGAATGCAATTTTAAAAAATCTGGAATGAAGATTCTACTGATGACCATGTCGATTGTCAGAAAAACCCATCTGGTTCACTAATGTCCATTAGGGAAGGAAATCTGCCGTCCTTACCCGGTCTGGCCTACATACGATTCCAGAGTCACAGCAATGTGGTTGACTCTCAACTGCCCTCCCAGGTCAACTAGGGATGGGCAATAAATGCTGGCCAGCCGGCAACGCCCATGTCCCATAAATTAATTTTTTAAAATTGTGATCCAGGACAAACGTGTCTGCAGTAAGTTTTGCGACTCTCAGAACTTTGGCTTAGAGTCACTGAGCTGGAGACTGAGCTGCAGACACTGTGAAACATCAGGGCGAGAGGGAGTTACCTGGATACCTCGTTTCGAGAGGCGGTCACACTCTTTAGGATAGGGTTCTTGGATCTGGTCAATCGTCAGGGACAGGGAGGGTAAGATTGCAAATGGACAAAGTATGGAGACCCAGCCGGCAGCCTTTGCAATTGTCCGATGGGTCTGAGGCTCGCTCAGCTTGTGTGGGTGAGACTGGGGGCTGCAGGGTGAACGAGCAGACCAGCAATGGCACCATGATCAGGCGGCCATTCAAGTGGGATTGGGGGTGGGGGGGGGGGGGGGGCAAAAAGGGATGCAGTGGTAGTGGGGAACAGTATAGTGAGGGGGATTGACACTGTTCCCTGCAGCAAAAAGAGAGAGTCTAGACGATTGTATTGCCTGCCCAGTGCCAGGGTACGGGTCATCTGCTCAGGCTGGAGAGGAACTTGCTGTAGAAGGGGGAGGGTCCCACTGTCGTGGTCCACGTAGGTACCAATGACATAGGCAGGACAAAGGAGGTGGTTCTGCACAGTCAGTATGAGGAGCTTGGCACCAAATTAAAAAACAGAATCTCAAAGGTCCTAATCTCTGGATTATTACCTCAGCCAAATGAAAATGAGCACGGGGCAAATGAGATCAGAGATGAATGTGTGGCTCAAAGGAGTGTGTGGGAGAAGTGACTTCCAGTTCTTGCGGTATTGGGTAAAGTGGGATTCTAATGCTGGGATGGTCCACACCTAGACCTTGTTGGGACCAGTCTTCTAGCAAGCCATGTAACAAGGGAATTAGGGAGGATTATATACTAAATAGTGGGAACAAGTATTAATTTGGGAAGATGTAGTAAATTAAATAGGATACAAGGAAAGTAAGAAAGGTTCTAATCTGGAAAATGATAAACAGACCGTGACAGTTTAAGATTTATTAGTGTCATAAGTTTACAAGTAGGCTTACATTAACACTGCAATGAAGTTACTGTGAAAATCCCCTAGTCGCCACATTCCTGCGCCTGTTCGGGTACACGGAGGGAGAACTTGGCACGGCCAATGCACCCTAACCAGCACATCTTTCAGACTGTGATTTGATTTATTATTGTCACATGTATTAACATACAGTGAAAAGTATTGTTTCTTGCGTGCTATACAGACAAAACATACCGTTCATAGAGAAGGAAACAAGAGAGTGCAGAATGTAGTGTTACAGTCATAGCTAGGGTGTAGAGAAAGGTCAACTTAATGCGAGGTAAGTCCATTGAAAAGTCTGACAGCAGCAGGGAAGAAGCTGTTCTCAAGTCGGTTGGTATGTGACCTCAGACTTTTGTATCTTTTTCCCGACGGAAGAAGGTGGAAGAGAGAATGTCCGGGGTGCGTGGGGTCCTTATTTATGCTGGCTGCTTTGCCGAGGCAGCAGGAAGTGTAGACAGAGTCAATGGATGGGAGGCTCGTTTGCGTGGTGGATTGGGCTACATTCATGACCTTTTGTAGTTCCTTGCGGTCTTGGGCAGAGCAGGAGCCATACTAAGCTGTGATGCCAGAAAGAATGCTTTCTGTAAAAGTTGGTGGGAGTTGTAGCTGACATACCAAATTTCCTGGAGCACCCGGAGGAAACCCACGCAGACACGAGAACATGCAGATTCTACACAGACAGTGACCCAAGCCGGGAATCGAACCCGGGTCCTTGGCGCTGTGAGGCAGCAGTGCTAGCCACTGTGCCACCATGACAGGAAGGGATAGAATACAAATCTAAGAGTAGATCAGCAGAGGTTACTGAAGTTAAAAAAAGGACAAAATTAAAGGCTCAGTATCTGAAAGCAGATAACATTCAAAACAAAATAGATGGCACAAATAGAAATTAGTAAGTATAATCTGAAAGACATTACAGAGACATGGCTTCAGGATGTCACAGATTGGGGCCTGAATATCGAAGGGTACATGATATTTCGGAAGGCGTACAGTTAGGAAAAAGGTCGAGGGACAGCTCTGTTTAATAATGATGGTTTTAGCACAACAGAGGGAGATGACCCAAGTTCAGGACCCTGGGATGTAGAAGAGAAACTGTAAAGGCAAGAAATCAGCTGTGGAAATGGTGTTCAGGCCCCCAAACTCTAACCGCACGCTGGTACCGAGCAGAAAGGAAGAGGTAAAGGGAGGTCAGAAAAGTACAGCAATAATCATGGGAGATTTTAATTGACAGATAGACTGGAAAAATAATATCGGCAAAGATAGCCCAGGTGATGAGTTCATGGAATGTTTTTGGGATAATTTCACTGAACAACATAATTTGGCACTAACCAGAGAGCAGGCTACATTAGAACTAATATTGTGCAACGAGGTAGGATTAACTAACCACCTCGTAGTGAAGGTACTACTCGGTAGCAGTGATCATAATATGATTAATTTTTATATTCAGTTTGAGGGAAAGAAGAGTGGGCCCAGGACTAATATTTTAAACTTAGATAAGGACAATTCTGATGGCAGGAAAGCAGAGCTAGCTAAAGTGGCAAATGAGGTTAAGGGATAGGTTAACAGAGATACAGTGGCAGACATTTAAAGGGATATTTCAGAATGCACAGGATACATTCCAATGAGAAAGAAAAATTCCAAGGGGCAGACCTCCATCTGTAGCTAACCAAAAAAGTTAAAGACAGAATCAAACTTGAAGAAAAAGCATATAATTGTGCAAGGATGGTTGACAGATTTCGGACAGAGTGTAAATAACAGCAAAGAACCACAAAAAGATTAATGAGAAGTGAAAAATTAAGAGTATGAGAGGAAGACAGCTACATACTTAGGGACAGATAGTAAGAGTTTTTGTAGGATGTTTAGAAAAGAAAAGTTAAAGTGAGCACTGGTTCTATAGAAAATCAGTCTGAAGAGTTGATAATAGAACATTACAGCGCAGTACAGGCCCTTCGGCCCTCGATGTTGCGCCGACCAGTGGAACCAATCTAAAGCCCCTCTAATCTACACTATTCCAATATCATCCATATGTTTATCCAATAACCATTTGAATGCTCTTAATGTTGACGAGTTCACTTCTGCTGCAGGCAGGGCATTCCACGCCCTTACTACTCTCTGAGTAAAGAACCTACCTCTAACATCTGTCCTATATCTCTCACCCCTCAATTTAAAGCTATGTCCCCTCGTGCTAGCCAACACCATCCGAGGAAAAAGGCTCTCACTATCCACCCTATCTAATCCTCTGATCATCTTGCATGCCTCTATTAAGTCACCTCTTAACCTTCTTCTCTCTAACGAAAACAACCTCAAGCCCCTCAGCCTTTCCTCAAACGATTTTCCCACCATACCAGGCAACATCCTGGTAAATCTCCTCTGCACCCTTTCCAACACTTCCATATCTTTCCTATAATACGGCGATCAGAACTGTACGCAATACTCCAAATGCAGCCGCACCAGAGTTTTGTACAGTTGCAGCATGACCTCCTGGCTCCGAAACTCAATCCCTCTACCAATAAAAGCTAACACACCGTACGCCTTCTTAACAACCCTATCAACCTGGGTGCCAACTTTCAGGGATCTATGCACATGGACACCCAGATCCGTCTGTTCATCCACACTACCAAGTATAATGGAAAATAAGGAGATGGCAGATGAATTGAACAGGTATTTTGCCTCGGTTTCATTATAGAGGATAAAGGAACATCCCAGAAATATCTGTAAATCAGGACATGGAAAGGAGGGAGGAACGGAGGAAAATTACAATCACCAGGGAGCTGAGACTGAGCAGATTGTTGGAGCTGTGGCAGACACATTCCTGGATCCTGGTGGACTTCATCCTAGGGTCATAAAGAAAATAGCCAGTGGGATAGTTGATGCAGTGGTTTTAACTTTCCAACATTCTCCAGATTTGGGGAAGGTTCCGTAACATTGAAAAATAGCAAATGTAACTCCTTTATTCCAAAAGGGAGGGAGACAGAAAGCGGGAAAGTACAGGCCAGTCAGCCTAACATCCGTCAGAGGGAAAGTGGTTATTAAAGATCATTAAAAATCATTATTAAAGATGTTTTGGCAGAGCACTTGGAAAAATATCAAGGCAATCAGGCAGAGTCAACATGGTTTTGTGAAAGAGAAATCATGTTTAACCAATTTATTGGAGTTCTATGAAGGAGTCACATGCTGTGGATAAAGGGGAACCAGTGGATGTACTGTACTTAGATTGCCAGAAAGCATTTGATAAAGTGCCACAAAGGTTTTTGGGGAAAATAAAAGCTCAAGTTATACAGGGTAATGTATTGGCATGGATTGAAGATTGGGTGACTAACAGGAAATAGAGAGTCTGCATAAATGAGTCATTTTCTGGTTGGCAGGGTGTGATGAGTCATCCACCACAGGGATCAGCACTGGGACCACAACTTATTACAATTTATATAAATGACTTGAAAGGACTGAAGGCATGGTTGCTAAATTTGCGGATGATACAGAGATAGTTAAGTTTTGAAGAGGATGTAAGGAGGCTAGAAAGGGACATACCCTATAGGAGGTTACCAGGAAAGTGGATGAAGGGAAGGCGGTGGATGTTGTCTACCTGGATTTCAGCAAGGCCTTTGACAAGGTCCCTCATGGGAGGTTAGTTAGGAAGGTTCAGTCGCTAGGTATACATGGAGAGGTAGTAAATTGGATAAGACACTGGCTCAATGGAAGAAGCCAGAGAGTGGTTGTGGAGGATTGCTTCTCTGAGTGGAGGCCTGTGACTAGTGGTGTGCCGCAGGGATCGGTGTTGGGTCCATTGTTGTTTGTCATCTATATCAATGATCTGGATGATAATGTGGTCAATTGGATCAGCAAGTTTGCTGATGATACAAAGATTGGAGGTGTAGTGGACAGTGAGGAAGGTTTTCAAAGCTTGCAGAGGGATTTGGACCAACTAGAAAAATGGGCTGAAAAATGGCAAATGGAATTTAACGCAGACAAGTGTGAGATATTGCACTTTGGAAGGACAAATCAAAGTAGAACGTACAGGGTAAATGGTAGGACTCTGAAGAGTGCAGTTGAACAGAGGGATCTGGGAATACAGGTACAGAATTCCCTAAAAGTGACGTCGCAGGTGGATAGGGTCGTAAAGAGTGCCTTTGGTACATTGGCCTTTATAAATCGGAGTATCGAGTATAAAAGTTGGAGTGTTATGGTAAGGTTATATAAGGCATTGGTGAGGCCGAATTTGGAGTATTGTGTACAGTTTTGGTCACCTAGTTACAGGAAGGATGTAAATAAGATTGAAAGAGTGCAGAGAAGGTTCACAAGGATGTTGCCGGGACTTGAGAAGCTGAGTTACAGAGAGAAATTGAATAGGTTGGGACTTTATTCCCTGGAGCGTAGAAGATTGAGGGGAGATTTGATAGAGGTGTATAAGATTTTGATGGGTATAGATAGAGTGAATGCGAGCAGGCTTTTTCCGCTGAGGCTAGGGGAGAAAAAAACCAGAGGGCATGGGTTAAGGGTGAAAGGAGAAAAGTTTAAAGGGAATGTTAGGGGGGGCTTCTTCACGCAGAGAGTGGTGGGAGTGTGGAATGAGCTGCCGGATAAAGTGGTAAATGCGGGGTCACTTTTAACATTTAAGAAAAACTTGGACGGGTTCATGGAGGAGAGGGGTGTGGAGGGATATGGTCCAAGTGCAGGTCAGTGGGACTAGGCATAAAATGGTTCGGCACAGACAAGAAGGGCCAAAAGGCCTGTTTCTGAGCTGTAATTTTCTATGGTTCTATGGTTAAGTGAGTGGGTAAAGATCTGGCAAATGCAGTATAATGTGGAAAAAAGTAAAATTGTCCATTTTGACAGGAATAATAAATCATAGAAATCATAGAAACCCTACAGTGCAGAAGGAGGCCATTCGGCCCATCGAGTCTGCACCGACCACAATCCCACCCAGGCCCTACCCCCACATATTTACCCGCTAATCCCTCTAACCTACACATCCCAGGACTCTAAGGGGCAATTTATAACCTGGCCAATCAACCTAACTCGCACATCTTTGGACTGTGGGAGGAAACCGGAGCACCCGGAGGAAACCCACGCAGACACGAGGAGAACGTACAAACTCCACACAGACAGTGACCCGAGCCGGGAATTGAACCCAGAACCCTGGAGCTGTGAAGCAGCAGTGCTAACCACTGTGCTACCGGGCCGCCCGTATCTACATGGTGCGAGATTGCAGAGTTCTGAGGTACAGAGGGATCTGGGTGTCCTAGTGCATGACTCACAAAAGGCTGGTATACAGGTACTGCAAGCAATTAGGAAAGCTAATAGAACGTTATTGTTTAATTTGAGGGGAATTAATTACTGAAGTAGGGAGGTTATGCTTCAGTTGTTCTGGGCATTGGAGTATTGTGATTGAAACGTATCAAATGCTGAGGGGTATTGGCAGGGTGGACATGGAGAGGATGTTTCCTCTTGTGGGAGAATCTAGAATTAGGGGACACTGTTTAAAATAATGAGTCATCCATTTAAAACAGTGATAAGAAATTGTTTTCTGTTAGAGGGTTGAGAGTCTCTGGAAAAGGCAGCGGAAGAAGAATCTTTGAATATTTTTAAGGCAGAGTTAGCTAGATTCTTGATTAACAAGGGGGGTGAAAGGTTATTGGGGGGTGGGGAGGGAGGCAGGAATGTGGGGTTGAGGTTACAATCAGATCAGCCATGATCTTATTGATTGGTAGAGCAGGCTCAAGGGACCGAGTGGCCTACTCCTGCTCTAATTCATATGCTCGTATTTACTCAACTAAAATCCTCTCTCTGATTATGAGCACCTCTATCAAATCTCCTCTTAACCCTGTCCGCTCCAAGTGGCACAGTTCCAGCCCCGCAGTCACTCCACACAGCACAAACCACCAACCAGATTAAACAAGAACTCTGACATTTACACATCATCCAGCTTGCTCTGCTCCAATCAATGGCTGACCTACATCCCCAAACATACCAAGCAGCACTCCACCACAACCTGCATTTATATAGCACCTACGCTGGAATAAAACATCCCAGGGTGCTGCACACGAGCGTTAAAAAGCAACATCTGATGTGAGTCACATCAGGAGATATTAGGGAAGGAGCTTGGCCAAAGTGAGAGGTTTTAAGGAGAATCTTCAATGAGGACAGCGAGGTGGAGAGGGGGAAAATTCCAGAATTTAGGACCTTGGAGCAGAAGACACGACTGCCAATGACTGGGCAGCTGAGATCAGTGATGTAAAGAGGCCAGAATTGAAGGACAGTGGATATACTATGGGGTCATGGACTGGAATAGATTACAGAGATCGGGAGGGCAGAGGAATAGATTAGAGAGATAGAGAGGGTAGAGGAATAGATTAGAGAGATAGGGAAGGTAGAGACTGGAATAGATTACAGAGATAGGGAGGGTAGAGGAATAGATTAGAGAGATAGAGAGGGTAGAGGAATAGATTACAGAGATCGGGAGGGCAGAGGCTGGAATAGATTAGAGAGATAGAGAGGGTAGAGGAATAGATTCGAGAGATAGGGAAGGTAGAGACTGGAATAGATTACAGAGATAGGGAGGGTAGAGGAATAGATTAGAGAGATAGAGAGGGTAGAGGAATAGATTACAGAGATCGGGAGGGTAGAGGAATAGATTCGAGAGATGGGGAAGGTAGAGACTGGAATAGATTACAGAGATAGGGAGGGTAGAGGAATAGATTAGAGAGATAGAGAGGGTAGAGACTGGAATAGATTACAGAGATAGGGAGGGTAGAGGAATAGATTAGAGAGATAGAGAGGGTAGAGGAATAGATTAGAGAGATAGGGAGGGTAGAGGAATAGATTACAGAGATAGGGAGGGTAGAGGAATAGATTAGAGAGATAGAGAGGGTAGAGGAATAGATTACAGAGATAGGGAGGGTAGAGGAATAGATTACAGAGATAGGGAGGGTAGAGGAATAGATTAGAGAGATAGAGAGGGTAGAGGAATAGATTACAGAGATAGGGAGGGTAGAGGAATAGATTACAGAGATAGGGAGGGTAGAGGAATAGATTACAGAGATAGAGAGGGTAGAGGAATAGATTACAGGGATAGAGAGGGTAGAGACTGGAATAGATTACAGAGATAGGGAGGCAGAGGCAATAAAGGAATTTGAAAACATGAAGGAGAATTTAAAGATCAGGGCACTGCTTAACCAGTGCAATGCAAGTCAGCGAGGGGTGATAACAGATGTAAAGACACACACAGCAGAATTCTCAATGACGTATGAGGGATAATGTGGTAAATTTGCCAGGACTGCATTAGGGTTATCTATAGGTAATAGAGGCATGGATGAAGGCTTCAGCAGCCAAAGAGCTGAAGCGAGGCAGAGGCAGGCAATGTTTGAGGTGGAAATAGGTGATCTTGCTGCTGGTCAGACAGACATGTGGCCAGAAGCTCATCTAGCGGTAAAATGCAACACCAAGAACGTGAGGAGTCTGAAACGGCTGCTCCAGAGAAAGATGGAGCCAGCAGCGAGGGAAGAATGGCTTCCATCTTCCTAATGTTGAATTGGAGGGATTTTCCATTCAACCAGCACGGGACGCTGGATAAACAGTCTGCCAATCAGCGGAGGTGATGGGGCAGCGGTGACAGTGTGGAGCTGGGCAGTGGCTGAAGCTCAGGCTGTGTTAGTGCATGATGCTGCTAAGGGGAGGCATGCAGACGGGAACAAGCAGAGGCTCAAGGATCGATCCCAGGGGACTGCACAGATAACAGAGTGGGAGAGAAGTCACTAATGGTGAATTTCTGGCTCTGGTGAGAGAGACAAGGATGGAGTTAGGGAAGAGGAGTCCCACTCAGCTGGACGCGAGTGGAGAGGGACTGGAGGAAGATGGTGCTGTCAACGTGTCAAAGGCTGCGGACAGGTCAGGAAAGGTGATGAGGGAAAGTTCCACTGTCAGTCGCACAGGATGTCATTATCCATTAGATAACCGGACAGCCTGTACCCACAAGGCATTCAGACATAGAGGACATCATCACAGAGTCACATTCCTCCATACTCAATAATTACACTAAGAAGCCTCACAACACCAGGGTTAAAGTCCAACAGGTTTATTTTGAATCACGAGCTTTCGGGGCGCTGCTCCTTCATCAGGTGACTCACTGGTGTTGAAGACTTCTTCCTGTGCCCACCCCGGTCCAACGCCGGTATCTCCCCATTGTCTATAATTGCAACACAGAATCCAGGGGCCCGAGCCCAGGCGATTGCTTGTGCCACGCACTGCCTCCCATCACCAAGAGCAGCCGGTGCAGTGAGTGAGGGAGCGCAGGGTGCAGCGTGTGCTGCGATAGACAGATGTAACGCTCTGTATTTTGCCCTCCTCTCAGGGGAGCTTCACTTCTTTCTGTTGCGACAATGAACTGATTGTTTACAAACACACAGGAAGCTCCGTGCCTGAATCAGTGAGAGAAACAGCAATAGTGAGGGAGCGGAAAGCAGCAGCAAGCTGCTACAGACTGAAGGTGAGTCAGAGACCGGTTAATGAATCACAGGTTGTTGCACCAGGTGACAAGCTGCCACATGCTGAACACTCACTCATCGACACCTGGAGAGAGATCGGAGAGAGCGCGGGATTGAGATAATCCACCCCCATTCTCTGAAGTCACAGACAGACTCCCTCTGGGGTCATGGTGCTACCTGCAATTTAACCCCTTCCCCTCCCCCCCCCCCCCACACACACACACACACCGGCACGGGTGTCTCATATTACTCATCCCCCAGTGATTACCACCTCATTCACACCTCGCTTTTCTCCACAGGATTCCCCTTTGCCCCTGCACAAGATTTTAATCTATTTCCAGCAGCTTCAATTCTCTCCTCCACGCCCTCCATAAACTAACATTGCCTCATGACATGAAGCTTGAGAAAGCTAGTGGTAGCTTGCAGAGTGGCAGGACGTGGGGGACAGGGAGACACTCTCATTGAGGGACAGGGCTGGGGGGGGGGGGGGGGGGGGGGAGGGGGAGATTCTTGCTGACGGACAGGGCTGGGGGGAGGGACAGGGCTGGGGGGAGGGACAGGGCTGGGGGGAGGGACAGGGCTGGGGGGGGATTCTCGCTGAGGGACAGGGTGGGGGGGGAGATTCTCGCTGAGGGACAGGGTGGGGGGGGGGGTAGATTCTCGCTGACGGACAGGGTGGGGGGGGGGTAGATTCTCGCTGACGGACAGGATGGGGGGGGGATTCTCGCTGAGGGACAGGTTGGGGGGGGGATTCTCGCTGATGGACAGGGTGGGGGGGCTTCTCGCTGACGGACAGGGTGGGGGGGGAATCCCGCTGAGGGACAGGGCTGGGGGGGGATTCTCGGTGGGGGATAGGGCTGGGGGGGGATTCTTGCTGAGGGATAGGGCTTGGGGGGGGGGTATTCTCGGTGGGGGATAGGGCTGGGGGGGGGATTCTCGGTGGGGGATAGGGCTGGGGGGGGATTCTCGGTGGGGGAATAGGGCTGGGGGGGGGTTTCTCGGTGGGGGATAGGGCTTGGGGGGGGGGGGATTCTCGGTGGGGGATAGGGCTGGGGGGGGATTCTCGGTGGGGGATTCTCGGTGGGGGATAGGGCTGGGAGGGGATTCTCGGTGAAGGATAGGGCTGGGGGGGGATTCTCGGTGAGGGATAGGGCTGGGGGGGGGGGATTCTCGGTGAGGGATAGGGCTGGGGGGGGGGGGGGGATTCTCGGTGGGGGATAGGGCTGGGGGGGGGATTCTCGGTGAGGGATAGGGCTGGGGGGGGGATTCTCGGTGGGGGATAGGGCTTGGGGGGGGGGATTCTCGGTGGGGGATAGGGCTGTGGGGGGGGGGGGGGGAGATTCTCGGTGGGGGATAGGGCTGGGAGGGGATTCTCGGTGGGGGATAGGGCTGGGGGGGGGATTCTCGGTGAGGGATAGGGCTGTGGGGGGGGGGGATTCTCGGTGGGGGATAGGGCTGGGAGGGGGGGATTCTCGGTGGGGGATAGGGCTGGGGGGGGATTCTCGGTGAGGGATAGGGCTGGGGGGGGGATTCTCGGTGAGGGATAGGGCTGGGGGGGGGGGATTCTCGGTGGGGGATAGGGCTGTGGGGGGGGGGATTCTCGGTGAGGGATAGGGCTGTGGGGGGGGGGATTCTCGGTGGGGGATAGGGCTGTGGGGGGGGGGGGGGGGGAGATTCTCGGTGGGGGATAGGGCTGGGAGGGGATTCTCGGTGAGGGATAGGGCTGGGGGGGGGATTCTCGGTGAGGGATAGGGCTGTGGGGGGGGGGATTCTCGGTGGGGGATAGGGATTCTCGGTGGGGGATAGGGCTGGGGGGGGATTCTCGGTGAGGGATAGGGCTGGGGGGGGGGATTCTCGGTGAGGGATAGGGCTGGGGGGGGGGATTCTCGGTGGGGGATAGGGCTGGGAGGGGATTCTCGGTGAGGGATAGGGCTGGGGGGGGGGGATTCTCGGTGAGGGATAGGGCTCGGGGGGGGGGGGGGATTCTCGGTGGGGGATAGGGCTGGGGGGGGATTCTCGGTGAGGGATAGGGCTGGGAGGGGGGGATTCTCGGTGAGGGATAGGGCTGGGGGGGGGATTCTCGGTGAGGGATAGGGCTGGGGGGGGGGATTCTCGGTGAGGGATAGGGCTGGGAGGGGGGGATTCTCGGTGGGGGATAGGGCTGGGGGGGGATTCTCGGTGAGGGATAGGGCTGGGGGGGGGATTCTCGGTGAGGGATAGGGCTGGGGGGGGGGGGAGATTCTTGGTGGGGGCGGGGGGGAGATTCTCGGTGGGGGATAGGGCTGGGTGGTTCTAAGTGAGGTTCTTTAACTGAGGCTGTTTTCTGGTTGTAGTTTATTCTGCAGATCTCTCTGCATAGCTATAAATAGCTGTAACGCTGCCGTCACATGATCAGCCAGAGGAAATGCAGAGTGTAATGTGATCATTGCAGGTCCCTAAGAAAAGAGGGAGCCTCAGTGCAGAGAAAGTATAAAATTATAATCCTGAAAATGGCATTTGATTTTAAAAACCAGCTCGTGTACTGAGAGGGGACAATGAACGCTGGCCCCTCCCACAATGAGAACCGCCTTTCCATCCCACTGCAATCATTTAAACCTGGACACACACCAGCACCTCACCCCACACAAACTGCACTGCCCTCCCTCGGTGCTGACTCTCACTGGGGTACAGGGTCCCCTCCTCTCCTGAAGGTGCTGACTCTCACTGGGGTACAGGGTCCCCTCCTCTCCTGAAGGTGCTGACTCTCACTGGGGTACAGGGTCCCCTCCTCTCCTGAAGGTGCTGACTCCCACTGGGGTACAAACCCCCCCCTCCTCGCCTGAAGGTGCTGACTCTCACTGGGGTACAGGGTCCCCTCCTCTCCTGAAGGTGCTGACTCTCACTGGGGTACAGGGACCCCCCTCCTCTCCTGAAGGTGCTGACTCTCACTGGGGTACAGGGAACCCTCCTCTCCCTCGGTGCTGACTCTCACTGGGGTACAGGGCCACCTCCTCTCCTGAAGGTGCTGACTCTCACTGGGGTACAGGGTCCCCTCCTCTCCTGAAGGTGCTGACTCTCACTGGGGTACAGGGTCCCCTCCTCTCCTGAAGGTGCTGACTCTCACTGGGGTACAGGGTCCCCCTCCTCTCCTGAAGGTGCTGACTCTCACTGGGGTACAAACCCCCCCCTCCTCTCCTGAAGGTGCTGACTCTCACTGGGGTACAGGGTCCCCTCCTCTCCTGAAGGTGCTGACTCTCACTGGGGTACAGGGTCCCCTCCTCTCCTGAAGGTGCTGACTCTCACTGGGGTACAGGGTCCCCTCTTCTCCTGAAGGTGCTGACTCTCATTGGGATATGAGGATATACTACAATCCAATTTGTTTACTCTGAAGTAAGGAATAATTAGCAGAATTGCTGTTGAGTTTACCCCCTGTACATCCCGTGATAATCGAGGAATAAAGCATTCTACCCTTTCCACACAGAATGCGTCCCAGATAAGTGATTAAATCTGTTATCTCAGCAATGTACACAAGATAAGCACGCAGTGCGTAGAGGTGACGTACAGGAACTGGTACTGAGGTACACCACCACCATGCAGTGCCAGGGTCAGTGTGGTTAGAGAATCCTACAACACTGACGGCACAGAGCGAGGCCACTCGGCCCATTGTGTCTGCACTGGCTGATAAACAACCCACTCAGCCTAATCCCACTTTCCAGCATTCGGTCCGGATCCCTGCAGTTCCGGCACTTCAGGTGCACATCCAGACATGTTCTAATAGAATTGAGGGTTCCCGACTCCACCAGCCTTTCAAGCAGCGAGTTCAGACCCCCACAATCCTCTGGGTGAAAAGAAATTTCCTCATCGCCTCTCTAATCTTTCTACCAATCACGTTAAACCTTTGCCCGCCCCCCAGCACTGACCTCTCTACTAAAGTTAATAGACCCTTCCCATCCACCCTCACAACCTTACGCATCTCAATCAAATCTTCCCTCGACCTCCTCTGTTCCGTGGAGAATAACCGCAGCCTATCCAATCTTTCCTCACAGCTACAATTTTCCAGTCTTGGGTGGCAACATCCTCATAAATCTCCTCTGTATTCTTTCTAAAGAAATTATATCCTATCTGTAATGAGATGACCAGAACCACACAGTCCGTGAGTTTGGCCTAATGAATGTTTAAATAGTTCCAGCATAACATAGAAACATAGAAGATAGGACGAGAAGGAGGCCATTCGGCCCTTCGAACCTGCTCCACCGTTCATTACAATCATGGCTGATCGTCCAACTCAATCGCCTAATCCTGCTTTCTCCCCATAACCTTTGATCCCATTCACCCCAAGTGCTGTATCCAGCCGCCTCTTGAATACATTCAATGTTTTGGCATCAACTACTTCCTGTGGTAATGAATTCCACAGGCTCACCACTCTTTGGGTGATGAAATGTTTCATCTCTGTCCTAAATGGTCTACCCTGAATCCTCGGACTGACCCCTAGTTCTGGACTCCCCCACCATCGGGAACATCCTTCCTGCATCTACCCTGTCTTAGACCTGTTAGAATTTTATAAGTCTCTATGAAATCCCCCCTCATTTGTCTGAACTCCAGTGAAAACAATCCTAACCTGGTCAATCTCTCCTCATACATCAGTCCCACCATCCCCGGAATCAGCCTGGTAAACCTTCGCTGCACTCCCTCGAGAGCAAGAACATCCTTCCTCAGAAAAGGAGTCCAAAACTGCACACAATACTCTAGGTGTGGTCTCACCAAGGCCCTGTATAATTGCAACAACACATCCCTGCTCCTGTACTCGAAACCTCTCGTAATGAAGGCCAACATACCATTTGCCTTCTTTACCGCCTGCTGCACCTGCATGCTTACCTTCAGCGACTGGTGCACAAGGACACCCAGGTCCCGCTGCACACTCCCCTCTCCCAATTTACAGCCAATTATTCCCAATTTATATCCTTCCTGCTCTTATATTCTATATTTCGGCTAATAAATGAAAGGATTCCGTTTGCTTTCTTAACCATCTCACCAGCTCCTGCCCTGGCACCTGTTCCACACACTGAAACTGACCAACATCAGTCAGAGATGTAGCTGCAGATTCACAAACCACTCAAAATAACAACACAGCTAAATCAGGCCCCAGAGATGCAAATAACGCACTCAGATTCATCGCTGCAGGAAAGAAATCAAACACCAGATAATCTGATAAACTTGCACAGAAACGTAGAAAATCTTTACAGGGATGGACAGGGCAGATACAGGAAGGATATTTCCCCTGGTTTGGGGTGAGGGGGAAGGGTATCAAACCAGGCGACATAATCTCAGAATGAGGGGCAGGATATTTAGGTCAGAGATGAGGAGGAATTTCCCCACTCAGAGGGTCTTTAGAGTTCTCTCTCCATGGGATTGTGGAGGCTCAGCCATTGAGGATGTTCAAAACAGAAATAGATCGGTTTCTAGATAGTAAAATCATGAAGGGAGACGGGGACAGTGAGGGGAGACGGGGACAGTGAGGGGAGACGGGGACAGTGAGGGGAGACGGGGACAGTGAGGGGAGACGGGGACAGTGAGGGGAGACGGGGACAGTGAGGGGAGACGGGGACAGTGAGGGGAGACGGGGACAGTGAGGGGAGACGGGGACAGTGAGGGGAGACGGGGACAGTGAGGGGAGACGGGGACAGTGAGGGGAGACGGGGACAGTGAGGGGAGACGGGGACAGTGAGGGGAGACGGGGACAGTGAGGGGAGACGGGGACAGTGAGGGGAGACGGGGACAGTGAGGGGAGACGGGGACAGTGAGGGGAGACGGGGACAGTGAGGGGAGACGGGGACAGTGAGGGGAGACGGGGACAGTGAGGGGAGACGGGGACAGTGAGGGGAGACGGGGACAGTGAGGGGAGACGGGGACAGTGAGGGGAGACGGGGACAGTGAGGGGAGACGGGGACAGTGAGGGGAGACGGGGACAGTGAGGGGAGACGGGGACAGTGAGGGGAGACGGGGACAGTGAGGGGAGACGGGGACAGTGAGGGGAGACGGGGACAGTGAGGGGAGACGGGGACAGTGAGGGGAGACGGGGACAGTGAGGGGAGACGGGGACAGTGAGGGGAGACGGGGACAGTGAGGGGAGACGGGGACAGTGAGGGGAGACGGGGACAGTGAGGGGAGACGGGGACAGTGAGGGGAGACGGGGACAGTGAGGGGAGACGGGGACAGTGAGGGGAGACGGGGACAGTGAGGGGAGACGGGGACAGTGAGGGGAGACGGGGACAGTGAGGGGAGACGGGGACAGTGAGGGGAGACGGGGACAGTGAGGGGAGACGGGGACAGTGAGGGGAGACGGGGACAGTGAGGGGAGACGGGGACAGTGAGGGGAGACGGGGACAGTGAGGGGAGACGGGGACAGTGAGGGGAGACGGGGACAGTGAGGGGAGACGGGGACAGTGAGGGGAGACGGGGACAGTGAGGGGAGACGGGGACAGTGAGGGGAGACGGGGACAGTGAGGGGAGACGGGGACAGTGAGGGGAGACGGGGACAGTGAGGGGAGACGGGGACAGTGAGGGGAGACGGGGACAGTGAGGGGAGACGGGGACAGTGAGGGGAGATGGGGACAGTGAGGGGAGATGGGGACAGTGAGGGGAGATGGGGACAGTGAGGGGAGATGGGGACAGTGAGGGGAGATGGGGACAGTGAGGGGAGATGGGGATAGTGAGGGGAGATGGGGATAGTGAGGGGAGATGGGGATAGTGAGGGGAGATGGGGATAGTGAGGGGAGATGGGGATAGTGAGGGGAGATGGCAACGGTGGAAGATCAGCCATAATCTCATTGAATGGTGGAACGGGCTCGAAGGGTTGAATGATCTCGTTTCCTATGTTCCGAGCATCTTGGTTAAACCACAACTGAAGTATTGTTCTGCAAACTCTCAGCAGGTCTGACAGCATCTGTGGAGAGAGAATAGAGCCAACATTGCGAGCCTGGATGACCCTTCGTCAGAGGCGAGCTAGTGGAGCGGGCAGATAGATGGCAGATGAAGTTCAATGCAGAGAAGTGTGAGGTGATGCATTTTGGTAGGAAACAATATAAAATAAAGAGTACAATTCTTAAAAATCATTGAAAGTGGCAGGACAGGTGGAGAAAGCAGTTAATAAAGCATAAAGTAAACTGGGTTTTATTAATAGGCGCATAGAGTACAAGAACAAGCTGAACTTGTACAAGACATTAGTTAGATCTCAGCTGGAATATTGTGCACAGTTCTGGGAGCCACACTATAGGAAGGATGTGAACGCATTGAGAGAGAGAGTGCAGAAGTGGTTTACAAAAATGGTTCCAGAGATGAGAAACTTCAGTTATGAGGATAGATTGGAGAGGTTGGGACTGTTCTCCTTGGAGAGAAGGCAGCTAAGAGGAGATTTGATAGAGATGTTCAAAATCACGAGGGGGATGGATAGAGTAGATAGGGAGAAACAGTTCCCGCTCATAAAAGGATCGAGAGTGAGAGGGCACAGATTTAGAGATTTGCAAAAGAAGCAAATGTGAGAAAAAAAACTTATAGTTTGGGTCTGGAATGCACTGGCTGGGAGTGTGGTGGAGACAGGTTCATTCGAGGGATTCAAGGAGGCATTAGATAATTATTTGAATAGAAACAATGTGCCAGGTACAGGGGAAAGGCACGAAACAATGATGCTCGTTTGGAGAGTTGGTACAGACATGATGGGCCAAACGGCCTCCTTCGGCACACAGTGAATTCTGAGATTCTGGTTCCTTTGCCGATCACATCAAATTTGTGACCTCCGATTATCATCAAATAAGATCATAGAACCCCGACAGTGCAGAGGGCCACAAGATCCTTCCGTTTTTCAAGTTTGCTGATGACACCACTGTAGTGAGTCAGATCTCAAACAATGATGAGACAGAGTACAGGAATGAGATAGAGAGTCTGATGAACTGGTGCGGCAACAATAATCTCTCCCTCAATGTCAACAAAACAAAGGAGCGTAGTGGAGAACATGCCCCTGTCTACATCAACGGGGATGAAGTAAAAATTGTCGAGAGCTTCAAGTTTTTAGGTGTCCAGATCACCAACAACCTGTCCTGGTCCCCCCATGCCGACACTGTAGTTAGGAAAGCCCCACCAACGCCTCTACTTTCTCAGAAGACTAAGGAAATTTGGCATGTCCACTACGACTCTCACCAACTTTTACAGATGCACCATAGAAAACATTCTTCCTGGTTGTATCACAGCTTGGTCTGGCTCCTGCTCTGCCCAAGATCGCAAGGAACTACAAAAAGTCGTGAATGTAGCCCAGTCCATCACGCAAACCAGCCTCCCATCCATTGACTCTGTCTACACTTCCCGCTGCCTCGGCAAAGCAGCCAGCATAATTAAGGACCCCACGCACCCCAGACATTCTCTCTTCTATCTTCTTTCGACACAAAGATAAGTGGAAAAGTGAATTGTGTGGAGGGCGTAGAAGGTCTGCAGAGAGATTTGGACAGGCTGAGTGAGTGGGCGAGGATCTGGCAGATGGAGTATAACGTTAACAAATGCGAGGTTATTTACTTTGGAAGAAATAATAGCAAATTGGATTCTTATCTAAATGGAAAAAAATTACAACATGCTACTGTGCAAAGGGACCTGGGGGTCCTTGTGCATGAGACGCAAAAACCCAGTCTGCAGGTGCAACAGGTGATCAAGAAGGCAAATGGGATGTTGGCCTATATCGCAAGGGGGATAGAATATAAAAGCAGAGATGTCTTACTGCATCTGTACAGAGGGCATTGGTGAGGCCGCAGCTGGAATACTGTGTGCAGTATTGGTCCCCTTATTTGCGGAAGGATATATTGGCCTTGGAGGGAGTGCAGCGAAGGTTCACCAGGTTGATACCAGAGATGAGGGGTGTTGATTATGAGGAGAGACTGAGCAGATTGGGTTTGTACTCGTTGGAATTTAGAAGGCGGAGGGGGGATCTTATAGAGACCTATAAGATAATGAAGGAGCTGGATAGGGTAGAGATGGAGAGATTCTTTCCACTTAGAAAGGAAGCTAGAACTAGAGGGCACAGCCTCAAAATAAAGGGGGGTCAGTTTAGGACAGAGTTGAGGAGGAACTTCTTCTCTCAGAGGGTGGTGAATCTCTGGAATTCTCTGCCCACTGAAGTGGTGGAGGCTACCTCGTTGAATATGTTTAAATCAGGGATAGATGGATTCCTGATCGGTAAGGGAATTAGGGGTTATAGGGATCAGGCGGGTAAGTGGAACCGATCCACTTCAGATCAGCCATGATCTTATTGAATGGCGGGGCAGGCTCGAGGGGCTTTCTTATGTTCTTTCGTTGGGAAAAAGATACAAAAGTCTGAGGTCATGTACCAACCGACTCAAGAACAGCTTCTTCCCTGCTGTCAGACTTTTGAACGGACCTACCTCACATTAAGTTGATCTTTCTCTACACCCTAGCTATGACTGTAACACTACATTCTGCAGTTTCTTGTTTCCTTCTCTATGAACGGTATGCTTTGTCTGTATAGCGCGCAAGAAACAACACTTTTCACTGTATGTTAACACGTGACAATAATAAATCAAATCAGTCACCAGGAACAGCTGGCCTTTATTTCCTCTGTATAAATCCTTCGTGATTTCAAGTACCTCGATCCAATCTACTCTCAGCATCCCCAGTTTCTCCAATCTATCCAGGTTAACTTTAATCCCTCATCCCTGGAACCATTCCAGTAAAAACACTCGCCAAAACATTCCCAAAGGTGTGGTGTCCAAAACAGGCCACAATACTCCACCTGGGACAGAGCTGTCTCATACAATAGGCTGAACATAACTTCCTCACGTCCCGTCTTCCTAAAACGCAGTATACCACATGCATTATTAATTTTATTTACTTATCACAAAGACTAATAAATAAAGAATCATGATAGGTTGATAATTACTCAGACTGGATGCAGCCCTGATATCGGTACGGAGGGAGTTTAAAGTTTATTTATTGTCACAAATAGGCTTACATTAACACTGCAATGAAGTTACTGTGAAAATCTCCACGTTGCCACACTCCCGGCACCTGCTCAGGTACACTGAGGGAGAATGTAGCATGGCCAATCCACCTAACCAGCACATCGTTCGGACTGTGGGAGGAAATTGGAGCACCAGGAGGAAACCCATGCAGACACGGGGAGAACATGCAGACTTTGCACAGCTGGGAATCAAACCTCAGTCCCTGGTACTGTGAGACAGCGGCAGTAACCACTGTGCTGCCCATGGGGGCGTTGCACTGTCAGAGGGTTAGTACTGAGGGAGTGCCGCACTGTCAGAGGGTCAGTACTGAGGGAGTGCCGCACTGTCAGAGGGTCAGTACTGAGGGAGTGCCGCTCTGTCAGAGGGTCAGTACTGTGGGAGTGCCCCACTGTCAGAGGGTCAGTACTGTGGGAGTGCCGCACTGTCACAGGGTCAGTGCTGAGGGAGCGCTGCACTGTCAGAGGGTCAGTACTGAGGGAGTGCCGCACTGTCAGAGGGTCAGTGCGGAGGGAGTGCCGCACTGTCAGAGGGTCAGTGCTGAGGGAGTGCCGCACTGTCAGAGGGTCAGTACTGAGGAAGTGCCGCACTGTCAGAGGGTCAGTACTGAGGGAGTGCCACACTGTCAGAGGGTCAGTACTGAGGGAGTGCCACACTGTCAGAGGGTCAGTGTTGAGGGAGCGCCGCACTGTCAGAGGGTCAGTACTGAGGGAGTGCCGCACTGTCAGAGGGACTTCTCAATAGGGGCCTGGGGGTGGTGATGGGACTGATGCCTTGGGTCCAATATTTAGCCCTCAGCTGAGGTCTTTTATCACATTGCTGCTTTTGGGAGCTTGCCACATGAAAACCGAATGTTTTATTTCCAACATTAACTCATTGACAATTCCTCAGATATAATCCAACAGGTCCAAGCTTTAGACGGACACTGCAAAAATCAAAATAAAAGAGAATAAGGGAGTCAAGATTTCTCAGCTCTTGGCATCCAGCTCCGCACTCAGATAACAGTGCAAAGACAAAACAGTCTTTGTTAAACGCACTGGGCCAGAGACAGGACAGTATAGCCAGGGGCAGAGGATCTAACAGTCTGCGACAAGGGACAGAGCGGGAGAACACAAAGACACAAACACACATGTCAGCGATTGTGTGTGGCCCTGGAAAACAAAAACCATCTGAAGGAACTGCCATTGCTTCAACATCCCTGCACGCTGCAGAGAATACATCCCAGAACCATCCCCTCCCCCGACACTCTCCACCAACATCTCCCCCACGGGTCCACACATCACGCAGGAACCCAGACAACACGTAAACCAGCTGGCTCACCCCTTCACTTTCCTTCTTCCCTCTCCCCTCCCCCCTTTCTCTTCAACCTCCATCCTTCTCTCAATTTCCTACGGCTTGGGGGAGGGGAGACGCTGGGTTCAGCATACTCAGGGATCACTGTGATACAGACATTGAAGAAAAAATCTCTTAGCATTCCACGCTGGGCGTCTGCACATTTAAATGCTGTACCTGTGTCACAGCAGACAGGAATACAGCCGAGATGCAGTCTGTCACAGCATTACAATGCAAACTGCTTCAGCCCACACCTTTCACTACAGGGGTGATCAGCGTCAGAGGGACAGAAAATAAACAGCAAAAACATACTCGCCCCAAAGTTGCACCCCAGTGAGAGTCAGTGTGTGTGGAACCCGTACCCCAGTGAGAGTCAGTGTGTGTGGAACCTGTACCCCAGTGAGAGCCAGTGTGTGTGGAACCCGTACCCCAGTCAGAGTCAGTGTGTGTGGAACCCGTACCCCAGAGAGAGTCAGTGTGTGTGGAACCCGTACCCCAGTGAGAGTCAGTGTGTGTGGAATCCATAGCCCAGTGAGAGTCAGTGTGTGTGGGACCCATACCCCAGTGAGAGTCAGTGTGTGTGGGACCCGTACCCCAGTGAGAGTCAGTGTGTGTGGGACCCGTACTCCAGTGAGAGTCAGTGTGTGTGGGACCCGTACCCCAGTGAGAGTCAGTGTGTGTGGGACCTGTACCCCAGTGAGAGTCAGTGTGTGGGGGACCTGTACCCCAGTGAGAGTCGGTGTGTGTGGGACCCGTACCCCAGAGAGAGTCGGTGTGTGTGGGACCTGTACCCCAGAGAGAGTCAGTGTTTACTAAAGAGGGAAGTTAATGGAGGGAGATTGTTGTGAGCTGAGGTGATATTTGGCACTTGGGGAATGACAGCAGGTGATTGCCTGAGAAACTCTGGTCACCACTTCCCTCGCTGTCAGTCGCTGCTCTCGGAGTTGCTGCTTCACCACAGAAGCGACATGTTGACAGGAGGATTCCACTGGAGTGAACCCAGCAACATTGCAGCAGCCCTCAGAAAAAGGCTGAACTCTAACAGCTCGCTCAGTGGGAGAGCGGGTTACACGGCAATGTGAACTGACTGTCCGCTGACCTCGGGTTGTCTTACGGCACAGGAAGCAGTCAAAAGCATGTATTGCACTGAGGCGAGGTTAACATGCTGCCGGCTGGAACACCAGGACAAAATTAGCCCCCTGCCAAGCTCAGAATATCTTCTAAAGTCGGACTTCCTGCCTGTCCAGCAGTTTCTTGCTGGAATATCGTGCTCCATCTGGCAGGCAGTGCAGCAGCTGCGTGTGTGCCATTGCTGTGTACATGATGCACACTGACAAGACATAGAATAGACTTGGAGGAGCTTCTTCCACCTCAGGGCCTCTCCACGTACCTGCCAGCCACTCCTAAACATGCTCACACTTTGTTTCCAAAAATGAAAGCAATTCTTTCTGGGGAAACCTGTGTAGGATCTGAAGTTACGCTGCTGTAAACTCTATCAGAGCAACTCTTCTACTGGATTGTGAAACACGTGTTACCTCGAAGTAAAAAACCAAATGGCCAGAGCATCTGTCATACCAGAAGAGACTGAGCTGGTTAGGATTATACTCACTGGAGTTTAGAAGAGTGAGGGGGGATCTCATAGAAACTTATAAAATTCTAACAGGGTTAGACAGGGTCGATTCAGAAAGAATGTTCCTGATGGTGGGGAAGTCCAGAACTAGGGGTCATTGTTTGAGGATGAGGGGTAAACATTTTCGAACTGAGGGGAGGAGAAATTTCTTCACCCAGAGGGTGGTGAATGTGGAATTCACTCCCACAGAAAGTAGTTGAGGCCAAAACGTCTGATTTCAAGAAGAAAATAGATTTCGCTCTTGGGGCTGAAGGGATCGAGGGATATGGGGGGGAAGGGGGGGATCAGGATATTGAATTCGATGATCAGCCATGATCAAGTTGAATAGTGGAGCAGGCTGGAAGGGCTGAATGGCCTCCTCCTGTTTCTAGTTTCTATGA
The DNA here is from genome assembly GCF_964213995.1 of Mustelus asterias. Lineage (NCBI taxonomy): Eukaryota > Metazoa > Chordata > Chondrichthyes > Carcharhiniformes > Triakidae > Mustelus > Mustelus asterias. The sequence continues at coordinate 45,593 of NW_027592174.1, forward strand.
CGCAGATAAAGGGATAAATACTGAGCAGGGCACCAGGGAGGATTTGTCTTCGAACAGCGTGCTAGCTGTGGCTCCCAATGCAGCACATCCACCTCGCAATCAGCTCTGGCTTCAAGCCCCATCCAGAGTCTTCAACTCAATCGTCTCGGCTGACTTTGCATCGCAGTGCTGAGGGAGTGCAGCACTGGTGACAGGGTCGTCTCTTCAGGTGAGACATTAAATCGAGGACCCGTCTGCCCCCCTCAGTTGGATATAGAAACATAGAAGATAGAAGCTGGAGGAGGCTCTTCCAGCCTGCTCCGCCATTCATCACGATCATGGCTAATCGGCCAACTCAATAGCCTAATCCTGCTTTCTCCCCATAAGCTTTGATCCCATTCACCCCAAGTGCTATATCCAGCCGCCTCTTGATTACATTCAATGTAGAAGACCCCATGGCCACTGTTTCGAAGATGAGCAGGGGAGCGCTCTCCAGTTTCCTCGCCAATATTTATCCCTCAAATCAATGTGACAAAAGCAGAGATTAATTGCTCATGATCATATTACTGTTTGTGGGATCTTGCTGTGTACTGTGTTCCCTACATTACAACAGCGACAGTGTTTCAAACACATATTGTTGGAGTGCTATTTCCGAGAGATGGACCAAGGTCAGTCTCCTTTTCACTGTACGAGTGTGGTTCCGTTTGGAATCACATCAGGACACAATTAGGTGAGGGTTTTCTCTGAGGGAGAGGGAGTTGCAGCATTCAGTTACATGGCAGGAGGTGCTAAACAGCTATTACCAGGAGGCGCAGTTTGCAAACAGCAGCTCATTAGTTCTGTGTTTCCTGATGCGAGTGCTTGGAGTGTGATCTCCACTTTCAGCGACTGGAGTGTGAGAATGAGAACCTGCAGCGAGCGGCCCAGTATTAGCAACCTCAGCATCTCCCATTCCGACACCAACACCGTTTAGCCTTCCACTCACTCATCCTCCCTCCCTCGCCCCCCACTCTCCCCGTCCCTCAACCCCCCCTCCCTGTCCCTCGCCCCCCCCTCTCCCCGTCCCTTGCCCCCCCCTCCCCGTCCCTCGCCCCCCCCTCTCCCCGTCCCTCGCCCCCCCTCCCCGTCCCTCGCCCCCCCTCTCCCCGTCCCTCGCCCCCCCCCCTCTCCCCGTCCCTCTCCCTCGCCCCCCCCTCTCCCCGTCCCTCGCCCCCCCCTCTCCCCGTCCCTCGCCCCCCCCTCTCCCCGTCCCTCGCCCCCCCCTCTCCCCGCCCTCTCCCCGTCCCTCGCCCCCCCCTCTCCCCGCCCTCTCCCCGTCCCTCGCCCCCCCCCTCTCCCCGTCCCTCGCCCCCCCCTCTCCCCGTCCCTCGCCCCCCCCCTCTCCCCGTCCCTCGCCCCCCCTCCCTCGCCCCGTCCCTCGCCCCCCCTCTCCCCCCCTCTCCCCGTCCCTCCCCCCCCATCCCTCGCCCCCCCCCTCTCCTCCCCATCCCTCGCCCCCCCTCTCCCCGTCCCTCACCCCCCTCGTCCCTCTTAGAGAGCGGCTCCAAGCTGAATTCATACTTCTTGATGAGAATGATTTGTTGAGAACAATTTGAGCTTCAAACATCTTGCCTCGACTTTCAGCAATGGTGTCAGTCCCCCCCTCGCCTGACTGCAGCAACCAGTCCCTCTGGGGCTGGGGTAGGGGACTTCTCACCGGGGTTCAGCTCAATATATATCCTTCACCCAACAGCTAGAAATGGCCGATCGAGTTGTTAATCTGAGTGACACAGCGGGAACTCATTGCGTGTAAACTGGCTGCGCTGCTCTCTGCACTGTAATCGACACAGAAACCCTTCTTAGTAAATAACCCACTGGATCCTTCCAATACTTTCTGCAATCTATCCAAACAGTTAGCCCAATAAACTCTGGATTCTGTGAGATTCTCAGATAGCCACTCTGACTCTCTCACAGTGCGGCACTCCCTCAGTACTGACCCTCTGACAGTGCGGCACTCCCTCAGTACTGACCCCCTGACAGTGCGGCACTCCCTCAGTACTGACCCTCTGACAATGCGACACTCCCTCAGTACTGACCCTCTGACAATGCGACACTCCCTCAGTACTGACCCTCTGACAGTGCGGCACTCCCTCAGTACTGACCCTCTGACAATGCGGCACTCCCTCAGTACTGACCCTCTGACAGTGCAGCACTCCCTCAGCACTGACCCCCTGACAGTGCGGCACTCCCTCAGTACTGACCCTCTGACAGTGCGGCACTCCCTCAGTACTGACCCTCTGACAGTGCGGCACTCCCTCAGTACTGACCCTCTGACAGTGCGGCACTCCCTCAGCACTGACCCTCTGACAGTGCGGCACTCCCTCAGCACTGACCCCCTGACAGTGCGGCACTCCCTCAGCACTGACCCTCTGACAGTGCGGCACTCCCTCAGCACTGCCCCTCTGACAGTGTGGCACTCCCTCAGTACTGACCCACTGACAGTGCGGCACTCCCTCAGTGCTGCCGTGGGAGTGTCAGCTTGGGTCACGCATTCAATGAGTGGGATAAAAGGTGATTAAAATACAGAATTGACTCAGGAGTTAGACACTGAAGAGCAGCTGGGTGTCCTGTTGGAGGAGGTGGTATGTGGCTCCCTCAGACTGGCTGAGATACCTTGTATCTGTGGCCTTACCCACTGGGACTGGTGTCGTGGATCAAACAGGCAGTGGGATTGGGTCACACAAACACTGGCGATGGCCTCCTGACATGGTGTGAAGCAGGCTGGGTTGCAATGGGTTAACGGTGATGTCAGAGAGCCAGCCTCTTCACCCACAACATCTGCTCCATTCTTGCTGTAGTGAATGACATCAGCAGCACATTCCACAGCTAGTACAGACTCCGAAAATAACTGCAGTGCCATCGACCATACTGCTCCCTGCTGTACTGACACACACCCGTCACTGGCTCCTGGCTACGACGACAATCCCAGCGCCAACCCAGATCCTGCATTACCGGGCTATTGGGGGGGGGGGGGGGGGTCCCACCCTCTCCCAGACACTCTCTCATCATGTCCACAGCCTCTGAACCCTCACTCTGTCCTTGTGGGAGTGGAGGTGGTGGGTTGCAGACAGAGTAGGAAGTGCAGAGAGAGACTAATAAACCGCTTGCTTACCAGCAGAGTAACATCAGAGGGCTTTCAATGGCATCGATATATCCAACCCTCAGTATCTCGTGAGCCCCCCGAGACTATTGTATAATTACACTCTGTGTGCTTCTAACCAGGGAGCTACAGGCAGTAAAGGAATACAAGTCTGAAATAAACACAAAGTTCCTGGAAACACTAAACACAGTGAGTGGTCGCCCGGGTCATTGTTAACACTTGTTCTCTCCACAAATGCTGCCTGACCTGCTGAGTGGTGCCAGGCAGCTTCTACTATTAATTCATGGAAGCTAAGTCGCCCTTGGAAGGGGTTACAGCAGAGATTTACCTTTCAATATCATACAGCACACTTGCGATAATATTCCTGTATACACCACACACAGTTGGTTATTGGGTCCATTCTACAGCAACAGATCTGTCTCAGTGTAATAAACTCCACTGTAATCTCAGTGCGTTTGCAGTCTCTGATTCCTGTCCCTCATGGTGTTCTTCACCCAGTCATTTTAGTCAGATTATCCGATAATTGAATTTTCTGAACATGGTTACCACTTTGTAGTGTTTTTCACATTGCTTAATTCAAATTATTATATCGTTCACATTCTTCAATGTAGCAACCACAGCTTTTATAATCCCATCAGCAACACTCTGACCTTGATAATACGGCCCAGGTCTGTCAGTGAGTAAAAGGAATTATTTACAATTCAGAGACACCTTGCACAATCCCCAGTAACTGCCAGCTCTGGGGTGCCGGGGGCTCCCGGGCACCCCAGAGCCAGGGGTGCCCGGGTGCCCCAGAGCCGGGGGGGGGGTGCCCAGGTGCCCCAGAGCCGGGGGTCCCGGGCGCCCCAGAGCCGGGGGTCCCGGGCGCCCCAGAGCCGGGGGTCCCGGGCGCCCCAGAGCCGGGGGTCCCGGGCGCCCCAGAGCCGGGGGTCCCGGGCGCCCCAGAGCCGGGGGTCCCGGGCGCCCCAGAGCCGGGGGTCCCGGGCGCCCCAGAGCCGGGGGTCCCGGGCGCCCCAGAGCCGGGGGTCCCGGGCGCCCCAGAGCCGGGGGTCCCGGGCGCCCCAGAGCCGGGGGTCCCGGGCGCCCCAGAGCCGGGGGTCCCGGGCGCCCCAGAGCCGGGGGTCCCGGGCGCCCCAGAGCCGGGGGTCCCGGGCGCCCCAGAGCCGGGGGTCCCGGGCGCCCCAGAGCCGGGGGTCCCGGGCGCCCCAGAGCCGGGGGTCCCGGGCGCCCCAGAGCCGGGGGTCCTGGGCTGGTTCTGCTAAATCTCCAGGATGAAATGCAGCTGGGAGATTTGAGTGGTGATTCGGACAGTGTGAAAAGCCGTACTTTCTCCAAACTAGCCCAAGTTTATTTCCTCTGAGGCCTGTGCGAAGGAGCTGAATCGATGATATCCATCCCCTGACAGGATGTAATCACAACTCTGCCCTCCACAAGTCACCACAGAAAACCAGCGGAGAAAGTATAAAAAGAATTCCGCAGCTGATGCTGGAACGGACGGCTTCCAACTGTCAGGATAGACTCAAGGAGCTGGAAATTTCGCTGGAAAAAAACAAGGCAGAGGGATAATCCGGAAGAAGCTTTCAGATTGTGCAAGGCTTGATCAGGGTAAATGTAGAGGTGATTTTTTTTTCAATTTGTGGAAGAGACTAGAACTAGGAACCATTGATAGACAGGCACAAATAAATAAATATAAAGAGGAGGTTATACTGAACATATACAAGACACTAGTTCGACCTCAGCTGGAATACTGTGTACAGTTCTGGGTGCCACACGTTAGGAAGGATGTGGATGCATTGGAGAGAGTGCAGAAGTGGTTTACAAGAATGGTTCCAGGGTGAGGATAGATTGGAGAGGTTGGGATTTTTCTCCTTGGAGAGAAGAACGCTAAGAGGAGATTTGATAGAGATGTTCAAAATCATGAGGGGGATGGATAGAGTCGATAGGGAGAAACTGCCCCCACTCATAAAAGAATCAAGAACGAGAGGGCACAGATTTAAAGAGATTTTCAAAAGAAGCAAATGTGAGAAAAAAACTTTTTCACTCAGTGAGTGGTTGGGGTCTGGAATGCACTGGCCATAAGTGTGGAGGAGACAGGTTCAATCGAGGCATTCAAGGGGGCATTAGATAATTATTTGAATAGAAACAATGTGCCGGGTACAGGGAAAAGGCAGGGTACCAAGTCATGATGCTTGATGGAGAGTTGGTGCAGATATGATGGGCCGAATGGCTTCCTCCTGCATTGTAACATTTTGTGAAATATACTTTAAGACAAGTATAAATAAGTCCAATGTGGAATTGAGCATAAACCACTTTACCCAGAGCAATGTGGCACTCGCTCGCCCCCACGGGGTGTGGGAGAATGTGGGACTCGCTCCCACGGGGAGTGGTGGAGAATGTGGGACTCGCTCCCACGGGGAGTGGGGGAGAATGTGGGACTCGCTCCCACGGGGAGTGGGGGAGAATGTGGGACTCGCTCCCACGGGGAGCGGGGGAGAATGTGGGACTCGCTCCCACGGGGAGCGGGGGAGAATGTGGGACTCGCTCCCACGGGGAGCGGGGGAGAATGTGGGACTCGCTCCCACGGGGAGCGGGGGAGAATGTGGGACTCGCTCCCACGGGGAGCGGGGAGAATGTGGGACTCGCTCCCACGGGGAGCGGGGAGAATGTGGGACTCGCTCCCACGGGGAGCGGGGAGAATGTGGGACTCGCTCCCACGGGGAGCGGGGAGAATGTGGGACTCGCTCCCACGGGGAGCGGGGAGAATGTGGGACTCGCTCCCACGGGGAGCGGGGAGAATGTGGGACTCGCTCCCACGGGGAGCGGGGAGAATGTGGGACTCGCTTCCACGGAGTGGCTGAGGTAAATAGTGTCGATGCATTTAAGGAGAAGCTGGTTAAATGCGAGGGATAAAGTCATAGAATATGTTAATAGGATGAAATAACGGAGGGCAGGAGGAAGCTTGTGTGCTGTGTAAAGACAGCAGCAACGGATGGTCGAATGGCCTGATTCTGTGGAATTCTATCAGCAAGGATGCGTGTTATTTTATCAGCTTAGTATGACGAGTAGATGCTGCACCGAGCGAGTCCGTACTGATTGACAAACACATCCCAGTCACGATGCTTCGTCTGGCAAGAAATAAAAGGGACCGAGGAAGTGGCGGTTGCCTTAGCAACCGAACAATTACAGCGGCTTTCAACAAACATGTTCAAGTTGGGTCAATGTTTGTTGAGCAAAGAGGAACAGAGGAGCGAGCGAAGGATCTGCACATCCCACCGCCCAGCTCCTCCACACAGACATCTTCACAACAGCTTCCGCATTCTCACCCTCCTCTTCCCTCAGCGCGCACTCCGCTCTCTGCCACAGCATCACTGATCCTTCTCTCACTCTCAGGGCACAGGCAAGGCTTCACGTGGCAGCCTAAGGGCGAGTGTTGGCAGCTCGTTCATCAAGTCAGTACTGAGGGAGTGCCGCACTGTCAGAGGGTCAGTCCTGAGGGAGTGCCGCACTGTCAGAGGGTCAGTCCTGAGGGAGTGCCGCACTGTCAGAGGGTCAGTCCTGAGGGAGTGCCGCACTGTCAGAGGGTCAGTCCTGAGGGAGTGCCGCACTGTCAGAGGGTCAGTCCTGAGGGAGTGCCGCACTGTCAGAGGGTCAGTCCTGAGGGAGTGCCGCACTGTCAGAGGGTCAGTCCTGAGGGAGTGCCGCACTGTCAGAGGGTCAGTCCTGAGGGAGTGCCGCACTGTCAGAGGGTCAGTCCTGAGGGAGTGCCGCACTGTCAGAGGGTCAGTCCTGAGGGAGTGCCGCACTGTCAGAGGGTCAGTCCTGAGGGAGTGCCGCACTGTCAGAGGGTCAGTCCTGAGGGAGTGCCGCACTGTCAGAGGGTCAGTCCTGAGGGAGTGCCGCACTGTCAGAGGGTCAGTCCTGAGGGAGTGCCGCACTGTCAGAGGGTCAGTCCTGAGGGAGTGCCGCACTGTCAGAGGGTCAGTCCTGAGGGAGTGCCGCACTGTCAGAGGGTCAGTCCTGAGGGAGTGCCGCACTGTCAGAGGGTCAGTCCTGAGGGAGTGCCGCACTGTCAGAGGGTCAGTCCTGAGGGAGTGCCGCACTGTCAGAGGGTCAGTCCTGAGGGAGTGCCGCACTGTCAGAGGGTCAGTCCTGAGGGAGTGCCGCACTGTCAGAGGGTCAGTCCTGAGGGAGTGCCGCACTGTCAGAGGGTCAGTCCTGAGGGAGTGCCGCACTGTCAGAGGGTCAGTCCTGAGGGAGTGCCGCACTGTCAGAGGGTCAGTCCTGAGGGAGTGCCGCACTGTCAGAGGGTCAGTCCTGAGGGAGTGCCGCACTGTCAGAGGGTCAGTCCTGAGGGAGTGCCGCACTGTCAGAGGGTCAGTCCTGAGGGAGTGCCGCACTGTCAGAGGGTCAGTCCTGAGGGAGTGCCGCACTGTCAGAGGGTCAGTCCTGAGGGAGTGCCGCACTGTCAGAGGGTCAGTCCTGAGGGAGTGCTACACTGCTGGAAGTGCCCTATTGCAAGGAAATATGAAACTGAGTTTTCTAGCTGATCCAAAGTGTAAAGTTTGAAGTGATGTGCGATTGTTCTTCCAGTTTTGGCCAAGATTTATTCCTCATTCTATATCACTGATAGAAACTATCCGACCACATTGCATTGCTGTGTGCGGGATCACCCTCTGCATAAACTGCTTTCTGTGCTTTTTACATTGCAAACAAACTGCCGATATTCTGGAGTGTGTGGCCCATGCACTGCATTCCAGATGTGACTGTGTCTCCACACAAAGCCTCACTTCAATCTGTACCCATTCTCTCTCCGAGCTAACTGTCCAAGGAGCCAATCGATATTGGGCCGGGTTAAACACGTCCTTATTCTCAGTTCCTGACCTCTCAGCTTCAGCATCAACACTTGTACAAATAAAAACCTCCAACCATTTCCTGTTTGGGTCGCGATTATCTACTTCCTGTTAAAGCTGTGAAGCAAAACCCACGGCAAAGATTGTCGTTTGAGTGGCCAGATTCCAGCTGCTCTGAACGCTGGGGTCATGTGCCAAAACTGGGAAAGCAACAGCCTGACATCGTCAACTCTGAGAATCATATTTTACTGATCATATCCCGACACCACCATCACTGGGACTGTCCTGCCAGTGACAGAGGTGGCACACAGGGGTATACAGTCCGGTGGGAGCACCTGGGAGCTCTCAACATTGACTCTGGACCCCATGAAGTCTCATGGCACCAGGTCAACATGGGCAAGGAAATGTCCTGCTGATTACCACGGACTGCCCCCCCCTCAGCCGATCAATCTGTACTCTTCCATGTTGAAGCACTGAGGGTGGCAAGGGTGCAGAATGTTCTCTGGGCGGGGATTTCAAAGTGCATTCCCAAGGGTGGCTTGAGGGTGAAGGATATCAATTGAGTTGGATCCATCTGACAGCCGAGGGTGTTTCTGCAGCCACTCCCCCCCGGTGATGCCTCCCAGCCCTGGACAGGCAGTAGCGGCATCCTGGAGGTCACCATCGTGGAATGCCAGGCCAAGCTGGGCACCACTCTGAAGAAACCACCTTGGCTTTTGGCTACCAGCTGGAGAAGGGCGGCAGCGCTAATTGACCCAACTCGCCACTCACCACGTTGGCCAACGGGGGCTCCTCCATTCCCCCGCTCCAGCCCAGAGTGGGGCTGGCACCTCCTCTGGGCCTGTGGGGCAGGAAAAGGAGCTCGAGGCACCGGGAGCGGAGAAAACATCTCAAAAAAGCACCACTGCAGACCGAGCTGGTCAGGTTCTAAAGGACATCACTGCGAGACTGGGACTGCAGCAGGTGTGACGGAACCAAGAGGGAAAAAAAAATTTGACCTCATCCTCACCAACCCGCCTGCTGCAGATGCATCTGTCCATGACAGTATCGGGAGGAGTGACCACCGCACAGTCCTTGTGGAGACAAAGTCCCGTCTTCACATTGAGGATACCCTCCATCATGTTATGTGACACTATCACCGTGCTAAATGGGACAGATTTCAAACAGATCTGGCAACTCCAGATTGGGAATCCATGAGGTGCTGGGCCATCAACAGCAGCGGAATTGTACTTAACCACGATCTGAAACCTCATGGTCCGGCATATCCCCCACTCAACCATTACCACCAAGCCAGGGGATCAACCCTGGTTCAATGGAGAGTGCAGGAGGGCGTGCCAGGAGCAGCACCAAGCATACCTAAACATGAGGGGTAAACCTGGTGAAGCTATAACTTACACGCCAAACAGAGCTCAGCAATTGCACAACCAAGGGTTAAAATCTAAGCTGTGCAGTCCTGCATATCCAGTCATGAATGGTGGTGGACAATTAAACAACTCACTGAAGGAAAAGACTCCACAAATATCCCCATCCTGAATGATGGAGAGTGACAGCCCTTGACATCAAGGCAGCATCTGACCGAGTGCGGCATCAAGGAGCCCTATCAAAACTGGAATTACTGGGAATCGGGGGAAAACTCTCCGCTGGTTGGGGTCATACCTGGTACATAGGAAGATGGTTGTGGTGGTTGGAGTCATCTCAGTCCCAGGATATCACTGCAGGAGTCCCTCAGGGGAGTGTCTGAAGCCCAACAATCTTCAGCTGCTTCATCAATGACCTTCCCTCCGTCATAAGGTCAGATGTAGGGATGTTCGTCAATGATTGCACAATGTTCAGCACCATTCACAACTCCTCAGATACTGAAGCAGTCCATGTCCAAATGCACCACGACCTGGACAATATTCAGGCTTGGGCTGACAAGTGGCAGTAACATTAGCGTCACACAAATACCAGGCAATGATTATCTCCAAGAGAGAATCTAACCATTGCCCTTGACATTCAATGGCATTACCAGCACTGAAACCCCCACTATCAACATCCTGGGAATTACCATTGACTCGAAAATGAACTGGAATAGCCATTTCAATCATAGAATCCTACAATGCAGAAGGAGGCCATTCGGCTACAAGAGCAGGTCAGAGGTTGGGAATTCTGTGGTGAATAACTCACCCTCTGACTCCTCAAAGCCTGTCCACCATCTAAAAGACACATATCAGGAGTGTTATAGAAACATAGAAAAGAAGAATAGGCTATTTAGCCCATTGAGGCAATCATGGCTGATCCTCTATCTCAACACCATACTCCGCTCTCCCCCCATACCGCTCCATCCTTTCACTCTCTAGAAAACTATTTTCTTCTTAAATGTATTCAGTGACTTGGCCTCTACAGCCTCCTGTGATAGAGAATTCCACAGATTCATCTCCCTCTGAGTGAAGAAGCTTCTCCTTATCTCTGTGTTAAATGGCCTACTCCGTATCCTGAGACTGTGACCCTTGTTCTAGACCACACCCCCACACCCCAGCCAGAGGAAGCAACATCCCTGCATCCAGTCTGTCCAGCCCTGTCAGAATTTTATGTGTTTCAATGAGATCCTCTCTCATTCTCCTAAATTCCAGTGAATACAGGCTCAATCGACCCAACCTCTCCTCATATGACAATCCTGCCATCCCAGGAATCAGTCTGGTGAACCTTCACTGCACTCCCTCTGTGGCAAGTATATCCTTTCTTAGATAAGTGGACCAAAACTGCACACAATACTCCAGGTGTGGTCTCACCAAGGCCCTGTACAGCTGCAGTAAGACATCCTCACTTAAGTCCTCTTGTAATGAAGCCAACATACCATTTGCCTTCCTAACTGCTTGCTGTACCCTCATGCTTGCTTTCAGTGACTGGTGTACTCAGACACCCAGATCCCCAGGTATATCAACATTTCCCAACCAGTTATCATATAAATAATACTCTGCCATTCTGTTTCTCCATCCGAAGTGGATAACTTCACATTTAGCCATGTTATACTGCATCCGCCATGTATTTGCCCACTTACTCAATTTGTCTAAATCACCTTGAAGCCTCTTAACATCCTCCTCACCACTTACATTCCCACCAAGTTTTGTGTCCTCAGAAAACTTGGAAATATTACTTTCGATTCCTTCGCCCAAATCATTGATGTATGTTGTGAATAGCCGGGCCCCATTGCACATTAACCTCTTATGTGGAACTTAATCCAAAGCTTTCTGAAAATCCAAATGCGTCATATCAACTGGTTCACCCTTATCTACTCTCCTAGTTACATCCTCAAAAAACTCCAAGAGGTCTGTCAAACATGATTTTCCTTTCATAAACCCATGCTGACTTTGTCTAATCCCATTAGTATTTTCTAAGTGTCCTGTTATCACATTCTTTATAACAGACTAGCATTTTCCCTACTACTGGTGATGGGCTGATTGGTCTGTAATTCCCTGTTTTCTCCCTCCCTTCCTTTTTCAAATAGCGAGGTGACATTTGCTGCTCCCCAATCTGCTGGGGCTGTTCCAGAATCTACAGAATTTTGGAAGATGACAACCAAAGCATCCACTATTTCCATGGCCACCACCTTTAGTAACCCTGGGGTGGAGATTATACTCTCCACTTGCCTGGATGGGTGCAACTCCAACAACACTCAAGAAGCTCAACACCATCCAGGACAAAGCAGCCCCACTTGATTGGCATCCCATCCACCTCTTTCAACCGTCACTACCCTGACCATCTATACAAGGGCAGTAGTGTGTACCATCTACAAGATGCACTGCTGCAACTTGCCACGGTTCCTTAGACAGCCCCTTCCAAATCTGCGACCTCTACTATCTAGAAGGACAAGGGCAGCACATGCTGGGAAAACCACCACCTGGAATGTCCCATCCGAATCACTCAACATCCTGACTCGGAAATATATCACTGTCGCTGGGTCAAAATCATAGAATCCCTACAGTACAGAAAGAGGCCATTCGGCCCATCGCGTCTGCACCGACCCAGGCTCTACCCCCATATTCCTACATATTTACCCACTAATCCTTCTAACCAACGCATCTCGGGACACTAAGGGCAATTTTAGCATGGCCAATTAACCTAACTCGCACATCTTTGGACTGTGGGAGGAAACCGGAGCACCCGGAGGAAACCCACGCAGACACGAGGAGAATGTGCAAACTCCACACAGACAGTGACCCAAGCCGGGAATCGAACCCAGGTCCCTGGAGCTGTGAAGCAGCAGTGCTAACCACTGTTCTACCGTGCCGCCCAGCCTGGAACTCTCTCCCTAACAGCACTGCGGGTGTACCTACACCATAGGGACTGCATCGGTTCAAGAAAGCAGCTCACCCCAGCTTCTCGAGGGCAATTACACATGAGCAATAAACGCTGGCCTTGCCGACTACGCCCACATCTCATGAATGAACAATAAAAGATAATGGACAGCCAGGAGACTGCTGGAATAGTTGTATCGGAAGGTAGCAGGGATAGGGGCGATAGCAGCTGGGCTGAGAGGGGCCACAGAAGGATGATATTACCAAAGTCTCCTCCAATACCGCTGAGAGTTTGACATCCCTCAGGAGACTCGCTGCTGGGGTCGACTGGAAAACACTAACATCTGGAACACAATAACACCAACCAGGAGCTCAGTGACTGACTATCGAGATGCGGCTTCCACATTCAGAAACAGATCTGGAGACGTGCTTTTATTGAATTTTAAATCTTGCTGAATGTAACAATTATCATCATGCTGCATAGAATCAACCAGCACAGAGGAAGGCATTTCAGCCCATCACACCTATGCTAGCTCTTTGACAGAGCTGTCCAATCACATCCCTGCAAATCTTCCTTTAAGGAGGAGTGGCACTGTTAATCAAGGAGAGTGTAACGGCTGCAGAAAGGCATTTCGAAGGGGATCTGCCTACAGAGGTAATATGGGCTGAGGTTAGGAATAGGAAAGGAGCGGTCACCTTGTTAGGAGTTTACTATAGGCCCCCAAATAGTAATAGAGATGTGGAGCAAGAAATTGCTAAGCAGATTATGGATAGAACATAGAACATAGAACAGTACAGCACAGAACAGGCCCTTCGGCCCACGATGTTGTGCCGAGCTTTATCTGAAACCAAGATCAAGCTATCCCACTCCCTATCATCCTGGTGTGCTCCATGTGCCTATCCAATAACCGCTTAAATGTTTCTAAAGTGTCTGACTCCACTATCACTGCAGGCAGTCCATTCCACACCCCAACCACTCTCTGCGTAAAGAACCTACCTCTGATATCCGTCCTGTATCTCCCACCACGAACCCTATAGTTATGCCCCCTTGTAATAGCTCCATCCACCCGAGGAAATAGTCTTTGAACGTTCACTCTATCTATCCCCTTCATCATTTTATACACCTCTATCAAGTCTCCCCTCAGCCGCCTCCGCTCCAGAGAGAATAGCCCTAGCTCCCTCAACCTTTCCTCATATGACCTACCCTGGCAGCATCCTGGTAAATCTCCTCTGCACTCCTTCCAGCGCTTCCACATCCTTCCTATAGTGAGGTGACCAGAACTGCACACAATATTCCAAATGTGGTCTCACCAAGGTGTGGAGGTCACAGGGTAGTTGTCATGGGGGACTTTAACCTTCCAAATATTGATTGGAACCTTTATAGGTTGAATAGTTCGGATGGGGCAGTTTTTGTGCAGTGTGTGCAGGAGGGGTTCCTGACACAATATGTGGATAAGCCGACAAGAGGTGGGGCCACATTGGATTTGGTAATGGGAAATTAACTGGGCCAAGTGTTGGATTTGGTTGTGGGAGAGCACTTTGGAGATAGTGACCACAATTCGGTGTCTTTTGTTATTGCAATGGAGAGGGAGAGGGCCATACGGCAGGGCATAGTTTACAATTGGGGGAGAGGTAATTATGATGCAATCAGGCGGGAATTAGGAAGCATAGGATGGGAACAAAAATTGTCAGGCAAAGGCACTAATGATAAGTGGAACTTTTTCAAGGAACAAATACTGCGTGTCCTTGATAGGTATGTCCCTGCCAGGCAGAGAGGAAATGGCCGAGTGAGGGAACCATGGTTCACAAAAGAGGTGGAATGTCTTGTCAAGAGGAAGAAGGAAGCGTATGTTAGGTTGAGAAAACAAGGTTCAGTTGGCTCGATGGAGGGTTACAAGTTAGCAAGAAATGAGCTGAAAAAGGGGCTTAGGAGAGGGCATGAGAAGTCCTTGGCGGGTCAGATCAAGGAAAACTCCAAGGCTTTTTACTCTTATGTGAGGAATAAAAGAATGACCAGGGTGAGGCTGGGGCCGGTCAAGGACGGCAGTGGGAATTTGTGCATGGAGTCAGAAGAGATAGGAGAGGTGATGAATGAATACTTTTCTTCAGTGTTCACCAAGGAGAGGGGCCATGTTTTTGAGGAAGAGATGGTGTCACAGGCTGATAGGCTGGAGGAAGTAGATGTTCGGAGGGAAGATGTACTAGCAATTTTGAATAAACTGAAAGTTGATAAGTCCCCTGGGTCTGATGAAATATATCCTAGGATTCTTTGGGAGGTAAGGGATGAGATTGCAGAGCCTTTGGCATTGATCTTTGCGTCCTCACTGTCCACGGGGGTGGTGCCAGAGGACTGGAGAGTGGCAAATGTGGTTCCTCTGTTTAAGAAAGGGAATAGAAATGACCCTGGTAATTATAGGCCGGTTAGTCTTACTTCGGTGGTCGGTAAGTTGGTGGAAAAGGTCCTTAGGGATAGGATTTACGACCATTTAGAAAGATGCAGCTTAATCCGGGATAGTCAGCACGGATTTGTGAAGTGCAAGTCTTGCCTCACAAATTTGATAGAATTTTTTGAGGAGGTAACTAAGTGTGTAGATGAAGGTAGTGCAGTTGATGTCATATACATGGATTTTAGTAAGGCGTTTGATAAAGTCCCCCACGGTCGGCTTATGAAGAAAGTAAGGATGTGTGGGATAGAGGGAAGTTTGGCCGATTGGATAGGTAACTGGCTATCTAACAGAAGACAGAGGTGGTGGTGGATGGAAAATTTTCGGACTGGAAACCAGTTACCAGCGGAGTGCCACAGGGATCAGTGCTTGGTCCTCTGCTATTTGTAATTTTTATAAATGACTTGGAGGAAGGGGCTGAAGGGTGGATCAGTAAATTTGCTGATGACACCAAGATTGGTGGAGTAGTGGATGAGGTGGAGGGCTGTTGTAGGCTGCAAAGAGATATAGATAGGATGCAGAGCTGGGCTGAAAAATGGCAAATGGAGTTTAACCCTGACAAATGCGAGGTGATTCATTTTGGTAGGACAAATTTAAATGTGGATTACAGGGTCAAAGGTAGGGTTCTGAAGAATGTGGAGGAACAGAGAGATCTTGGGGTTCATATCCATAGATCTCTGAAGGTTGTCACTCAAGTGGATAGAGCCGTGAAGAAGGCCAATAGTGTGTTGGCGTTCATTAACAGGGGGTTTGAGTTTAAGAGCCGTGGGGTTATGCTGCAACTGTACAGGACCTTGGTGAGACCACATTTGGAATATTGTGTGCAGTTCTGGTCACCTCACTACAAGAAGGATGTGGAGACACTGGAAAGAGTGCAAAGGAGATTTATCAGGATGCTGCCTGGTTTGGAGGGTAGGTCTTAAAAGGAAAGGTTGAGGGAACTTGGGCTTTTCTCTTTGGAGCGGAGGAGGTTGAGAGGAGACTTGATAGAGGTTTATAAGATGATGAGGGGGATAGATAGAGTGAACGAGATATAGGAAGGATGTCCGAGGTAGGTTTTTTACTCAGAGAGTGGTTGGGGGTGTGGAATGGACTGCCTGCAGGGATAGCGGAGTCAGAAACTTTAGGAACATTTAAGAAGCTATTGGATAGGCACATGGAGTACTTCGGGATGATAGGGAGGAAATAGCTTGATCTGGGTTTCAGACAAAGCTCGGCACAACATCGTGGGCCGAAGGGCCTGTTCTGTGCTGTACTGTTCTATGTTCTAAATATTTACCAATTCTCTTTTGAAAGTTTCTATTGAATCTGCTTCCCGCGCCCCTTATGGACAGTGCCTTCCACATCACAACAACTCGCTGTTTAAAGAAATTCTCATTCTGTTGTCATTAACGATGAATCAATCCTCTG
>NW_027592175.1:2500-5000 GCF_964213995.1 Mustelus asterias
TAAAATTAGATCCCTCTTTGTTCCCACATTGAAGCGATCGAAGAGTGGATTCATCAAGTGTTTCGATGCAGAGAAAACCTCCCTCTACACTGTCCCCATCAAACACTCCCAGGACAGATACAGCACGGAGTTTGATACAGAGTAAAGCTCCCTCGACACTGTCCCCCATCAAACACTCCCAGGACAGATACAGCACGGGGTTAGATACAGAGTAAAGTTCCTTCTACACTGCCCCCATCAAACACTCCCAGGACAGATACAGCACGGAGTTAGATACAGAGTAAAGCTCCCTCTACACTGCCCCCATCAAACACTCCCAGGACAGATACAGCACGGGGTTAGATACAGAGTAAAGCTCCCACTACACTGTCCCCATCAAACACCCCCCAGGACAGATACAGCACGGGTGTAGATACAGAGTAAAGCTCCCTCTACACTGTCTCCATCCAACACTCCCAGGACAGATACAGCACGGGGTTAGATGCAGAGTAAAGCTCCCTCTACACTGTCCCCATCAAACACTCCCAGGACAGGTACAGCACGGGGTTAGATGCAGAGTAAAGCTCCCTCTACACTGTCCCCATCAAACACTCCCAGGACAGGTACAGCACGGGGTTAGATACAGAGTAAAGCTCACTGTACACTGTCCCCATCAAACAGTCCCAGAACAGATACAGCCTGGGGTTAAATATAGAGTAAAGCTCCCTCTACACTGTCCCCATCAAACAAACCAAGGACAGATACAGCACAGGGTTAGATACAGAGTAAAGCTCCCTCTGCACTGTCCCCAACAAACTCGCCCAGGACAGGTACAGCACGGGTTTAGATACAGAGAGAGGCTCCCTCGATTCTGTCCCCATCAAACACTCCCAGGACAGGGACAGCATGGGTTAGATACAGAGTAAAGCTCCCTCTCCACTATCCCCATCAAACACTCCAACAACAGATACAGCAGGGGGTTAGATATGGAGTAAAGCTCTCTCTACAATATCCCCATCAGACAAACCAAGGACAGGTACAGCACGGGGTTAGATACAGAGTAAAGGTCCCTCTTCACTGTCCCCATCAAACACTCCCAGGACAGATACAGCAAGTGGTTAGATATAGAGTAAAGCTCCCTCGACACTATCCCCATCAAACACTCCCAGGACAGGTACAGCATGGCGTTAGATACAGAGTAAATCTCCCTCTACACTGTCCCCATGAAACACTCCCAGGACAGATACAGCAAGTGGTTAGAAGCAGAGTAAATCTCCCTCTACACTGTCCCCATCAAACTCGCCCAGCACAGGTCCAGCACGGGATTAGATACAGAGTAAAGCTCCCTCGACAATGTCCCCATCAAACACTCCCATGACAGATACAGCACGGGGTTAGATACAGATAAAGCTCCCTCAACACTATCCCCATCAAACACTCCCAGGACATGTACAGCATGGATTTAGATACAGAGTGAAGCTCCCCCGACACTGTCCCCATCAAACACTCCCAGGACAGGTACAGCACGGGGTGAGATACAGAGTGAAGCTCCCTATACACTGTCCCCATCAAATAATCCAATGACAGATACAGCGTGGTGCTAGATTAAAGGAAAAGCTGCCTCCACATTGTGCACATCAAACACACCCAGGATAGGTACAGCACGGGGTTAGATACAGCTCAAATCTTCCTCTCCATTTTACCCCATCATTCTGTGTGTGTGTGTGTGTGTGCGAGAGAGGGAGAGAGTGTGTGTGTGTGTGTGAGAGAGATTGTGTGTGAGAAAGTGTGTGTGTGTGAGAAAGAGTGTGTGTGTGAGAGAGAGAGTGTGTGCGAGAGAGAGAGTGTGTGCGAGAGAGAGAGCGTGTGCATGAGAGTGAGTGTGTGTCTGTGAGAGAGAGTGTGTGCGTGAGAGAGAGAGTATGTGCGTGAGAGAGAGAGTGTGTGCGTGAGAGAGAGAGTGTGTGCGTGAGAGAGAGAGTGTGCGTGTGAGAGAGTGTGTGCGTGAGAGAGAGTGCGTGTGTGAGAGAGAGAGTGTGTGTGAGAGAGAGAGTGTGTGTGAGAGAGTGTGTGCGAGAGAGAGAGTGTGTGCGAGAGAGTGTGCGAGAGAGAGAGCGTGTGCGAGAGAGAGTGTGTGCGAGAGAGAGAGCGTGTGTGTGTGAGAGAGAGTGTGTGTGAGAGAGAGTGTGTGTGTGAGAGAGAGTGTGTGTGTGAGAGAGTGTGTGTGTGTGAGAGAGTGTGTGTGTGAGAGAGAGTGTGTGTGTGTGTGAGAGTTTCTGTGTGAGAGAGTACATGTTTGAGAGAGAGTGTCTGTGTGAGAGAGTGAGTGCATGTGTGTGAGAGAGTGAGTGTATGTGTGTGTGAGAGACTGAGTGCATGTGTGTGAGAGTGTGTCAGTGAGAGAGAATGCATGGGTGAGAGTGTGTGGGCGTGAAAGTGTGTGTGAGAGAATGTGTGTGAGAGATAAAGTGTGTGTGACAGACAGAAAGAGCATGTGTGTGTGAGAGAGAGTGCGTAAGAG
>NW_027592175.1:10000-27500 GCF_964213995.1 Mustelus asterias
CTCACTCTACACTGTCACTATCAAATAACTATCAAATCTCCACATCATGACGATCAAATATTCCAATGACAGATACAGCATGGGGATAGATACAGGGAAAAGCTGCCACACATCAAACACACCCAGGACAGGTACAGCATCGGGTGAGATACAGCGTAAATCTCCCTCTACACTGTGTGTGTGAGAGAGAATGTGTGTGTGTGTCTGAGAGTGTGAGAGAGTGTGTGTGTGAGAGAGAGAGAGGGTGTGTGTGTGAGCTGATCTTTCTCCACACCCTATCGGTAACTGCAACACTATATTCTGCACCCTTTCCTCTCCTTCTCCCTGTGTACTCTATGTACAGAATGTTTTGTCTGTATAGCGCACAAGAAACAATACTTTTCACTGCATCCCAATTCAAATCAATCAAATCAAATCAAATTAACACGGTGAAGTTTGGACCCTGTGGGGTGACAGTTGTCTGAATACAGATTCTATCTTATTGTAACATTCAGGTACCACGTGTACTGAGCTCACCAGCGTTCTGTCTGTATTGTGTGAATCCAGTCTTGAAATATCCACTGATGTTGCTAATTCTGCCAAGACAGAAACAGAAAGAGTGTTTGAATTCTCCGTGATTAGACCCCTTAACGATAAACAACATGGTGGATGAGAGGGATAGAGAGGGAGAGGGAGAGAGAGAGAGAGAGAGGAAGAGAGAGAGATGGAGCGATGCAGAGTAACAGAGAGATAGGGAGAGGGAGCAATGCAGAGAGTAACAGTTAGACAGTGAGGAATAGAGATTAATTCAGATGGGTAGTGAGTGACAGGGGAGTCCAAGACGCTACATAAGCAAGGTAAAGATTTGAAAATGGAGGAGTGTTTCTTACCCACTTTTAAAAGACAATCCACACTCACACCAGTCACATTTCACAATCTCTGCTCAGTCCTGTGTTGGGGGGTGATGAGTGTGGGATCAGTCTTTGCTTTTCTCAAACCGCACTGATATTCCCAACAAGGGCAAGAGGTTTCAGTGTTTAAAAATGTAAACATTTAAAAACAAAACCAGACAGGATTTGGTTAAATCTCACGGGATCCAGGGTGAGGTAGCCAAATGGATATAAAATTGGCTGGATGACAGGAGACAGAGGGTGGTTGTAGAGGGTTGTTTTTTTGGTCAAACTGGAGGCCTGTGACCAGCGGGGTGCCTCAGGGATCGGTGCTGGGTCCACTGTTATTGGTCATCTATATTAATGATTTGGATGAGAATTTAGGAGGCATGGGTTTGTAAGTTTGCAGTTGACACCAAGATTTGTGGCATAGTGGACAGTGAAGAAGGTTATCTCGGGTTGCAATGGGATCTTGATCAATTGGGCCAGTGGGCTGTTGAATGGCAGATGGAGTTTAATTTAGATAAATGCAAGGTGATACATTTTGGTGGATCGAACCAACACAGGACTTACTCAGTTAATGGTAGGGTGTTGGTGAGAGTTACAGAACAAAGGGATCTCGGGGTACAGATTGATAGCTCCTTGAAAGTGGAGTCACAGGTGGATAGAGTGGTGAAGAAGGCATTCCACATGCTTGGTTTCATTGGTCAGAACATGGAATACAGGAGTTGGGACGTCTTGTTGAAGTTGTACAAGACATTGGTAAGACCACACTTGGAATGCTGTGTATTGTTCTGGTCACCCTTATAAAAAGGAGATGATTAAGCTGGAAAGTGTGCAGAAAAGAATTACTGGGATGCTATGGGGTCCTGATGGTTTGAGTTATAATGAGAGGCTGGATACTCTGTGACTTTTTTTCCCTTGAGTTGGCTTAGTGGTGTTCTTCTAGAGGTCTCTAAAATAATGAGGGCATGGATATAGCAGCTTTATAGAACCTTAGTTAGGCCGCACTTGGAATATAGTGTTCAATTCTGGTCGACACACTACCAGAAAGATGTGGAGAATTTGGAGAGGGTTCAGAAAATATTTACCAGGATGTTTCCTAGGATGGAGGGCATTAGCTCTGAGGAGAGATTGGAGAAACTTGGTTTGTTCTCACTGGAACGACGGAGGTTGAGGGATGACCTGATAGAAGTCTACAAGATTATGAGGGGCATGGACAGAGTGGATAGTCAGAAGCTTTTTCCCAGGGTGGAAGATTCAAAATCTAGGGGGCATAGGTTTAAGGTGTGAGGGGCAAGGTTTAAAGGAGATGTACAAGGCAAGTTTTTTTACACAGAGGGTGGTGGGTGCCTGGAACTCGCTGCCGGGGGAGGTAGTGGAAGCGGATACGATAGTGAGTTTTACGGAACGTCTGGACAAATACATGAATAGGATGGGAATAGAGGGATATGGTCCCCGGAAGGGTAGGGGGTTTTAGTTCAGTCGGGCAGCATGGTTGGTGCAGGCTTGGAGGGCCGAAGGGCCTGTTCCTGTGCTGTAATTCTCTTTGTTCTTTGATAAGCTCGTCAACATCTTTTCCAAAAGGGAGGGGAGTCTAAAACTAGAAGACACAGGTTTAAGGTGAGAGGGGAGAGGGTCCAGAGGGCAATTCTTTTCACACATAGGGTGGTGAGGGATTGGAACAAGCTGCCAGAGGTCGTAGTAGAAGCGGACACAATTTTATATTTTAAAAAGCATTTAGACAGTTATTCTGGTAAGATTGGTGTGGAGGGATTTGGGCCAAACGCAAGGCATTTGATACGAGCTTAATGGTAAAAACTGGGTGGCAGGGAAAAGTTGGGCCAAAGGGCCCATTTGTATCTGAGCTCTGTTTTCTGCCCGGAAACCATTTCTCAATCCATCCCAGTATTTTCCAAATTTGTGGATTGGACACAGTAAATTGCCGTTTCCTGTCCAAAGCTGTGTAGGTTCGGTGGATTAAGGTAAATGTGTGGGGTTACGGGGATAGGGCTGGGTCAAGGGCCTTGGTAAGATACTGTGTCAGAGAGTCAGTACAGACTCGATGGGCTGAATGGTCTCCTTCTGCACTGCAGGGATTCTGTGACTCTACTATTAAGATCCCTTTGTCATTTGAAGCTTCCAGCTAAAATGCTGACAATGCTGCCTAACTCTGTGCACTTTGGCAAACGTTCTGTCTCATCACCGGGCGACACGGTGGCACAGTGGTTAGCACTGCTGACTCACAGCGCCAGGGATCTGGGTTCGATTCCCCGCCTCGAGTGACTGTCTGTGTGGAGTTTGCACGTTTGCTAAATTGCCCCTTAGTGTCAGGGGGATTCGGGCCTGGGTGGGATTATTGTCGGGGCAGGCTTGTTGGGCTGAATGGCCTCATTCTGCAGTGTAGGAATTCTAGGACTCTTGGATCTTAAATGGTTGATAAATAGTGAAACTGAGACACAAACTGGGGCTTGGCAGCAGCAGACAGAATGGGAATCATTGCATCCTGCAGGGATTTTTATTACAGAATCAATTTCAGAAAATTTACAACTCAAAATTCACAACAGCAAAGTGTGGGATTGCAAACTTGGAATGATTAGCCCAGGACTAAAGTTTAAAAGCTACAGATTGACATTCAGAAACAAGAGATGGCCTCACATCTTCAATTCTGTGATTGTCTGGCATCTCCTGCTCTGAATATTACAAAATCTCTGCCCCCTTCATGCGTCTGGAGACTTTGAAAGTTACGCAGACATTGGTAAAACTTTCCTTTATCTCAAGGCATCTCCTGAGAAATACTCAACTTCTGCAAAGAGACACAATCTAATTGACACTTTCTGAATCTCCTTTCAAACAACCTCCCAACCCCACTGTGCAGGATGCAGGAATGTCACCTTTTGTCACATTCCCCAACACAATTGTTGACACGTTTTCGGGACAGGAAAAGTAGATTCAACTGACAGATTCTGAGCCCCAGGTTGAATCTTTAAGATGTAAAAATGAACTGAAAGCCCAGGTCTCTCTGTTCCTGCAACTATTTTAACATAGACCCATTGATTTTAAATTGCTTCTCCTGTGTGTAAAATACCATCCATCAACTTCAGGTTTGAACATTAATAAGCGACTGAGCATCAACTGTGAAATATAGAAGGTAGTTCCAAACTAATATCACACCTGGTGTGGGAAAGTGTTCCTGAATTTCACTCCAAAAAGTCTAAAACCCTAAACATTGTCTAAAATCCAATGTCCCCCAAGTCCGGTCCCCATCAAACACTCCCAGGACAGGTACAGCACGGGGTTAGGTACAGAGTATAGCTCCCTCGACACTGTCCCCATTAAACACTCCCAGGACAGGTACAGCACGGGGTTAGGTACAGAGTATAGCTTCCTCGACACTGTGGAGATGCCGGCGTTGGACTGGGGTGAACACAGTAAGATGTCTCACAACACCAGGTTAAAGTCCAACAGGTTTATTTGGTTGAACAGGTTGAACAGCAGGGAGGAAAAATCCAATGTCCCCCAGGTCCTGTCCCCATCAAACACTCCCAGGACAGGTACAGCACGGGGTTAGATACAGAGTAAAGCTCCCTCGACACTGTCCCCATCAAACACTCCCAGGACAGGTACAGCACGGGGTTAGATACAGAGTAAAGCTCCCTCTACACTGTCTCCATCAAACACTCGCAGGACAGGGACAGCACAGGGTAAGATACAGAGCAAAGCTCGCTCTCCACTGTCCCATAAAACACTTCCAGGAGAGATACAGCACGGGGTTAGATACAGAGTAAAGCTCCCTCTACACTGTCTCCATCAAACACTCGCAGGACAGGGACAGCACAGGGTAAGATACAGAGCAAAGCTCGCTCTCCACTGTCCCATAAAACACTTCCAGGAGAGATACAGCACGGGGTTAGATACAGAGTAAAGCTCGCTCTACACTGTCCCATAATACACTTCCAGGAGTGATACAGCACGGGGTTAGATACAGAGTAAAGCTCCCTCGACACTGTCCCCCATCAAACACACCCAGGACAGGTACAGCACGTGTTTAGATACAGAGTGAAGCTCCCTCTACACTGTCCCCATCAAACACTCCCAGGACAGGTACAGCACGGGGTTAGATACAGAGTGAAGCTCCCTCGACACTGTCCCCATCAAACACACCCAGGACAGGTACAGCACGGGGTTAGATACAGAGTAAAGCTCCCTCTACACTGTCCCCATCAAACACCCCCCAGGACAGGTACAGCACGGGGTTAGATACAGAGTAAATCTCCCTCGATACTATCCCCATCAAACACTCCCAGGACAGGTACAGCACGGGGTTAGATACAGATTAAAGCTCATTGTACACTGTCCCCATCAAACAAACCAAGGACAGGTACAGCACGGGTTTAGATACAGAGTAAAGCTCCCTCGATACTGTCCCCATCAAACACTCCCAAGACAGGGACAGCATGGATTAGATACAGAGTAAAGCTCCCTCGACACTGTCCCCATCAAACACTCCCAGGACAGGTACAGCATGGGGTTAGATACAGAATAAATCTCCCTCTACACTGTCCCCATCAAACACTCCCAGGACAGGTACAGCAGGGGACTAGATACAGAGTAAAGCTCCTTCTACACTGTCCCCATCAAACATGCCCAGCACAGGTACAGCACGGGGTTAGACACAGAGTAAAGCTCCCTCGACACTGTCCCCATCAAACACTCCCACGACAGATACAGCAAGTGGTTAGATATAGAGTAAAGCTCCCACTTCACTGTCCTCATCAAACACTCCCAGGACATATACAGCACAGGGTTAGATACAGATAAAGCTCCCTCTACACTATACCCATCAAACACTCCCAGGACAGGTACAGCACGTGTTTAGATACAGAGTGAAGCTCCCTCTACACTGTCCCCCATCAAACACTCCCAGGACAGGTTCAGCACGTGTTTAGATACAGAGTGAAGCTCCCTCGACACTGTCCCCATCAAACACACCGAGGACAGGTACAGCAAGGGTTTAGATACAGAGTGAAGCTCCCTATACAGTGTCACTATAAAATAATCCAATGACAGATACAGCATGGTGCTAGATTAAAGGAAAAGCTGCCTCCACATTGTGCACATCAAACACACCCAGGACAGGTACAGCACGGGGTTAGATACAGCTCAAATCTTCCTCTACATTTTGCCCCATCATTCTGTGGGTGCGTGTGTGAGAGAATGTGTGTGTGAGAGAGAGTGTGTGTATGTGTGAGAGAGTGTGTGTGAGAGAGAGAGTGTGTGTGAGAGAGAGAGTGTGTGTGCGAGAGAGAGAGTGTGTGCGAGAGAGAGAGAGTGTGTGCGAGAGAGAGTGTGTGTGCGAGAGAGAGAGCGTGTGTGCGTGAGAGAGTGTGTGTGTGTGTGAGAGAGTGTGTGTGTGAGAGAGAGAGTGTGTGCGTGAGAGAGAGAGTGTGCGTGAGAGAGAGTGTGTGCGTGAGAGAGAGTATATGTTTGTGAGAGTGTATGTGTGAGAGAGAGTGTGTGTGAGAGAGAGAGTGTGTGCGAGAGAGAGTGTGTGTGTGTGAGAGAGAGTGTGTGTTTGAGAGAGAGTGTGTGCGAGAGAGAGTGTGTGCGAGAGAGAGACTGTGCGTGAGAGAGAGTGTGTTAGAGAGAGTGTGTGTGTGAGAGACAGGCTGTGTGTGAGAGAGTGTGTGAGAGAGTGTGTGCGAGAGAGAGTGTGTGTGTGTGAGAGAGAGTGCGTGTGAGTGAGAGTGTGTGTGTGTGTGAGAGAGAGAGTGTGTGTGTGAGAGTGAGAGTGTGTGTGAGAGTGAGAGTGTGTGTGAGAGTGAGAGTGTGTGTGAGAGAGAAACCGTGTGTGTGAGAGAGCGTGTGTGTGTGTGAGAGAGAGAGTGTGTGTGTGAGAGAGAGAGTGTGTGTGAGAGAGAGTGTGTGTGTGTGAGAGAGAGAGTTTTCGAGAGAGAGTTTTCGAGAGAGAGAGCGTGTGTGTGTGTGTGTGTGAGAGAGTGTGTGCGAGAGAGAGAGTGTGTGTGAGAGAGAGCGTTTGTGTGAGAGAGAGTGTGTGTGAGAGAGAGAGTGTGTGTGAGAGAGAGAGTGTGTGTGAGAGAGTGTGCGAGAGTGTGTGTGTGAGAGAGTATGTGTGTGTGTGTGAGAGAGTGTGTGTGTGAGAGACATAGAGTGTGTGCGAGAGCGAGAGCGTGTGTGTGCCCCATCAAACAAACCAAGGACAGATACAGCACGGAGTTAGATACAGAGTAAAGCTCCCTCTACACTGTCCCCAACAAACACTCCCAGGACAGATACAGCACGGGGTTAGATACAGAGTAAAGCTCCCTCTACACTGTCCCCATCAAACACTCCCAGGACAGATACAGCACGGGGTTAGATACAGAGTAAAGCTCCCTCGAGACTGTCCCCAACAAACTCGCCCAGGACAGGTACAGCACGGGGTTAGATACAGAGTAAAGCTCCCTCTGCACTGTCCCCAACAAACTCGCCCAGGACAGGTACAGCACGGGGTTAGATACAGAGTAAAGCTCCCTCTGCACTGTCCCCATCAAACACTCCCAGGACAGGTACAGCACGGGGTTAGATACAGAGTAAAGCTCCCTCTGCACTGTCCCCAACAAACACTCCCAGGACAGGTACAGCACGGGGTTAGATACAGAGTAAAGCTCTCTCGATACTGTCCCCAACAAA
Organism: Mustelus asterias; assembly: GCF_964213995.1. Taxonomy (NCBI): domain Eukaryota; kingdom Metazoa; phylum Chordata; class Chondrichthyes; order Carcharhiniformes; family Triakidae; genus Mustelus; species Mustelus asterias. The sequence goes on from NW_027592175.1 coordinate 17,563, forward strand.
CTCGCCCAGGACAGGTACAGCACGGGGTTAGATACAGATTAAAGCTCTCTCGATACTGTCCCCATCAAACACTCCCAGGACAGGTACAGCACGGGGTTAGATACAGAGTAAAGCTCTCTCGATACTGTCCCCATCAAACACTCCCAGGACAGGTACAGCACGGGGTTAGATACAGAGTAAAGCTCCCTCTGCACTGTCCCCAACAAACTCGCCCAGGACAGGTACAGCACGGGGTTAGATACAGAGTAAAGCTCTCTCGATACTGTCCCCAACAAACTCGCCCAGGACAGGTACAGCACGGGGTTAGATACAGAGTAAATTTCCCTCGATACTATCCCCATCAAACACTCCCAGGACAGGTACAGCACGGGGTTAGATACAGATTAAAGCTCATTGTACACTGTCCCCATCAAACAAACCAAGGACAGGTACAGCACGGGTTTAGATACAGAGTAAAGCTCCCTCGATACTGTCCCCATCAAACACTCCCAAGACAGGGACAGCATGGATTAGATACAGAGTAAAGCTCCCTCTGCACTATCCCCATCAAACACTCCCAGGACAGATACAGCAAGTGGTTAGATGTAGAGTAAAGCTCCCTCGACACTGTCCCCATCAAACACTCCCAGGACAGGTACAGCATGGGGTTAGATACAGAATAAATCTCCCTCTACACTGTCCCCATCAAACACTCCCAGGACAGGTACAGCAGGGGACTAGATACAGAGTGAAGCTCCCTCTACACTATACCACAATGGGGATAAAGCTCCCTCTACACTATACCCATCAAACACTCCCAGGACAGGTACAGCACGGGGTTAGATACAGAGTGAAGCTCCCTCTACACTGTCCCCATCAAACACTCCCAGGACAGGTACAGCACGGGGTGAGATACAGAGTGAAGCTCCCTCTACACTGTCCCCATCATATAATCCAATGACAGATACAGCATGGTGCTAAATTAAAGGAAAGGCTGCCTCCACATTGTGCACATCAAACACACCCAGGACAGGTACAGCACGGGGTTAGATACAGCTCAAATCTTCCTCTACATTTTGCCCATCATTGTGTGTGTGCGTGTGTGTGTGAGAGAATGTGTGTGTGAGAGAGAGAGAGTGTGTGTGTGTGAGAGAGTGTGTGTGCGTGAGAGAGAGTGTGTGCATGAGGGAGAGTGTGTGTGTGAGAACGTGTGTGTGTGTGAGAGAGAGTTTGTGTGAGAGAGAGTGTGTGCGAGAGAGAGTGTGTGCAAGAGAGAGTGTGCGCAAGAGAGAGTGTGTGCGAGAGTGTGTGCGAGAGAGAGTGTGTGCGAGAGAGAGTGTGTGCGAGAGAGAGTGTGTGTGCGAGAGAGAGTGTGTGCGAGAGAGAGTGTGTGCGAGAGAGAGTGTGTGCGAGAGAGAGTGTGTGCGAGAGAGAGTGTGTGCGAGAGAGTGTGTGCGAGAGAGAGAGTATATGTTTGAGAGAGAGTGTATATGTGAGAGAGAGAGAGTGTGTGTGAGAGAGAGAGTGTGCGAGAGTGTGTGTGTGAGAGAGAGTGTGTGTGTGTGTGAGAGAGTGTATGTGTGTGTGAGAGAGTGTGTGTGTGAGAGAGAGTGTGTGTGTGTGTGAGAGAGTGTATGTGTGTGTGAGAGAGTGTGTGTGTGTGAGAGAGTATATGTTTGAGAGAGAGTGTATGTGTGTGAGAGAGTGAGTTTATGTGTGTGAGAGAGTGAGTGTATGTGTGTGAGAGTGTGTCAGTTGGAGAGAATGCATGGGTGAGAGTGTGTGAGCGTGAAAGTGTTTGTGAGAGAATGTGTGTGAGAGAGAAAGTGTGTGAGAGAGAAAGTGTGTGTGACAGAGAGGAGGAGCGTGTGTGTGAGTGAGAGAGTGTGTAAGAGATAGTGTATGTGTGTGTGAGAGACAGAGGGAGCATGTGTGTGTGTGTGTGTGTTTCTGAGAGTGTGTAAGGAGAGCGTCTGTGTGACCTGATCTTCCTCTACAGTCTATCAGTAACTGAAACATGGGATTAGATGCAAAGTAAAGCTCCCTCGACACTGTTCCCATCAAACACTCCCAGGAAAGGTACAGGTACAGCACAGAGTTCGATACAGAGTAAAGCTCCCTCGACACTGTCCCCATCCAACACTCCCAGGACAGGTACAGCACGGGGTTAGATAGAGTAAAGCTTCCTCTACACTGTCCCCATCAAACACACACAGGACAGATACAGCATGGGGTTAGATACAGATAAAGCTCCCTCTGCACTGTCACTATCAAATAACTATCAAATCTCCACATCATGACGATCAAATATTCCAATGACAGATACAGCATGGGGATAGATACAGGGAAAAGCTGCCTACACATCAATCACACCCAGGACAGGTACAGCATCGGGTGAGATACAGCGTATATCTCCCTATACATTGTGTGTGTGAGAGAGAGAGAGAGTGTGTGTGAGAGAGAATGTGTGTGTGTGTGTGTGAGATGGTGTGTGTGTGTCTGAGAGTGTGAGAGAGTGTGTGTGTGAGAGAGAGAGAGCGTGTGTGTGTGTGAGATTATGTGTGTGTCTAAGAGTGTGTAAGAGAGAGAGTGTGTGTGTGTGAGCTGATCTTTCTCTACAGTCTATCGGTAACTGCAACACTATATTCTGCACCCTTTCCTCTCCTTCTCCCTGTGTACTCTATGTACAGAATGTTTTGTCTGGATAGCGCACAAGAAACAATACTTTTCACTGCATCCCAATTCAAATCAATCAAATCAAATCAAATTAACACGGTGAAGTTTGGACCCTGTGGGGTGACAGGTGTCTGAATACAGATTCTATCTTATTGTAACATTCAGGTACCACGTGTACTGAGCTCACCAGCGTTCTGTCTGTGTTGTGTGAATCCAGTCTTGAAATATCCACTGATGTTGCTAATTCTGCCAAGACAGAAACAGAAAGAGTGTTTGAATTCTCCGTGATTAGACCCCTTAACGATAAACAACATGGTGGATGAGAGGGATAGAGAGGGAGAGGGTGAGAGGGATAGAGAGGGAGAGGGAGAGAGAGAGAGAGAGAGGAAGAGAGAGAGATGGAGCGATGCAGAGTAACAGAGAGATAGGGAGAGGGAGCAATGCAGAGAGTAACAGTTAGACAGTGAGGAATAGAGATTAATTCAGATGGGTAGTGAGTGTCAGGGGAGTCCGAGACGCTACATAAGCAAGGTAAAGATTTGAAAATGGAGGAGTGTTTCTTACCCACTTTTAAAAGACAATCCACACTCACACCAGTCACATTTCACACTCTCTGCTCAGTCCTGTGTTGAGGGGGTGTTGAGTGTGGGATCAGTGTTTGCTTTTCTCAAACCGCACTGATATTCCCAACAAGGGCAAGAGGTTTCAGTGTTTAAAAATGTAAACATTTAAAAACAAAAGCAGACAGGATTTGGTTAAATCTCACGGGATCCAGGGTGAGGTAGCCAAATGGATATAAAATTGGCTTGATGACAGAAGACAGAGGGTGGTTGTAGAGGGTTGTTTTTTTGTCAAACTGGAGGCCTGTGACCAGCGGGGTGCCTCAGGGATCGGTGCTGGGTCCACTGTTATTTGTCATTTATATTAATGATTTGGATGAGAATTTAGGAGGCATGGTTTGTAAGTTTGCAGTTGACACCAAGATTTGTGGCATAGTGGACAGTGAAGAAGGTTATCTCGGGTTGCAATGGGATCTTGATCAATTGGGCCAGTGGGCTGTTGAATGGCAGATGGAGTTTAATTTAGATAAATGTGAGGTGATACATTTTGGTGGATCGAACCAACACAGGACTTACTCAGTTAATGGTAGGGTGTTGGTGAGAGTTACAGAACAAAGGGATCTCGGGGTACAGATTGATAGCTCCTTGAAAGTGGAGTCACAGGTGGATAGAGTGGTGAAGAAGGCATTCCACATGCTTGGTTTCATTGGTCAAAACATTGAACACAGGAGTTGGGACGTCTTGTTGAAGTTGTACAAGACATTGGTAAGACCACACTTGGAATGCTGTGTATTGTTCTGGTCACCCTTATAAAAAGGAGATTATTAAGCAAGAAAGTGTGCAGAAAAGAATTACTGGGATGCTATGGGGTCCTGATGGTTTGAGTTATAATGAGAGGCTGGATACTCTGGGACTTTTTTTCCCTTGAGTTGGCTTAGTGGTGTTCTTCTAGAGGTCTATAAAATAATGAGGGCATGGATACAGCAGCTTTATAGAACCTTAGTTAGGCCGCACTTGGAATATAGTGTTCAATTCTGATCGACACACTACCAGAAAGATGTGGAGCATTTGGAGAGGGTTCAGAAAAGATTTACCAGGATGTTGCCGGGTATGGAGGGCATTAGCTCTGAGGAGAGATTGGAGAAACTTGGTTTGTTCTCACTGGAACGACGGAGGTTGAGGGATGACCTGATAGAAGTCTACAAGATTATGAGGGGCATGGACAGAGTGGATTGTCAGAAGCTTTTTGCCAGGGTGGAAGATTCAAAATCTAGGGGGCTTAGGTTTAAGGTGTGAGGGGCAAGGTTTAAAGGAGATGTACAAGGCAAGTTTTTTTACACAGAGGGTGGTGGGTGCCTGGAACTCGCTGCCGGGGGAGGTCGTGGAAGCAGATACGATAGTGAGTTTTACGGAACGTCTGGACAAATACATGAATAGGATGGGAATAGAGGGATATGGTCCCCGGAAGGGTAGGGGGTTTTAATTCAGTCGGGCAGCATGGTTGGTGCAGGCATGGAGGGCCGAAGGGACTGTTCCTGTGCTGTAATTCCTGTCCCCATCAAACACTTCCAGGACAGGTACAGCACAGGGTTAGGTACAGAGTAAAGCTCCCTCTACACTGTCCCCATCAAACGCTCCCAGGACAAATACAGCACGGGGTAAGATACAGAGTAAAGCTCCCTCGACACTGTCCCCATCAAACACTCCCAGGACAGGTACAGCACGGGGTTAGATACAGAGTAAAGCTCCCTCGACACTGTCTCCATCAAACACTCCCAGGACAAATACAGCTCGGGGTTAGATACAGAGTAAAGCTCCCTCTACACTGTCTCCATCAAACACTCGCAGGACAGGGACAGCACGGGGTAAGATACAGAGTAAAGCTCCCTCTACACTGTCCCCATCAAACACTCGCAGGACAGGGACAGCACGGGGTAAGATACAGAGTAAAGCTCCCTCGACACTGTCCCCATCAAACACTCCCAGGACAGGTACAGCACGGGGTTAGATACAGAGTAAAGCTCCCTCGACACTGTCTCCATCAAACACTCGCAGGACAGGGACAGCACGGGGTAAGATACAGAGTAAAGCTCCCTCTACACTGTCCCCATCAAACACTCGCAGGACAGGTACAGCACGGGGTTAGATACAGAGTAAAGCTCCCTATACACTGTCCCCATTAAACACTCCCAGGACAAATACAGCACGGGGTTCAATACAGAGTAAAGCTCCCTCGACACTGTCTCCATCAAACACTCCCAGGACAGGTACAGCACGGGGTTAGATACAGAGTAAAGCTCCCTCTACACTGTCTCCATCAAACACTCGCAGGACAGGGACAGCACGGGGTAAGATACAGAGTAAAGCTCCCTCTACACTGTCCCCATCAAACACTCGCAGGACAGGTACAGCACGGGGTTAGATACAGAGTAAAGCTCGCTCTACACTGGCCCCATAAAACACTTCCAGGAGAGAAACAGCACGGGGCTAGATACAGAGTGAAGCTCCCTCGACACTGTCCCCATCAAACACACCGAGGACAGGTACAGCACGGGGTGAGATACAGAGTAAAGCTCCCTCTACACTGTCCCCATCAAACACTCCCAGGACAGGTACAGCACGGGGTTAGATACAGAGTAAAGCTCCCTCTACACTGTCCCCATCAAACACTCCCAGGACAGGTACAGCACGGGGTTAGATACAGAGTAAAGCTCCCTCTACACTGTCCCCATCAAACACTCCCAGGACAGGTACAGCACGGGGTTAGATACAGAGTAAAGCTCCCTATACACTGTCACTATCAAATAATCCAATGACAGATACAGCATGGTGCTAGATTAAAAGAAAAGCTGCCTCCACATTGTGCACATCAAACACACCCAGGACAGGTACAGCACCGGGTTAGATACAGCTCAAATCTTCCTCTACATTTTGCCCCATCATTGTGTGTGTGTGTGTGAGAGAATGTGTGTGCGAGAGAATGTGTGTGCGAGAGAGAGAGTGTGTGTGTGTGAGAGAGATTGTGTGAGAGAGAGAGTGTGTGTGTGAGAGAGTTTGTGTGTGTGTGTGTGTGAGAGAGAGTGTGTGCGAGAGAGAGAGTGTGTGTGTGAGAGAGAGTGTGTGTGTGAGAGAGATTGTGTGCGAGAGAGAGTGTGTGTGTGTGAGAGAGAGTGTGTGTGCGAGAGAGAGAGTGTGTGCGAGAGAGTGTGTGCGAGAGAGAGTGTGTGTGTGAGAGGGAGAGTGTGTGTGTGAGAGAGATTGTGTGCGAGAGAGTGTGCGCGAAAGTGTGCGAGAGAGTGTGTGAGAGAGAGAGTGTGTGCGAGAGAGAGTGTGTGTGTGTGTGAGAGAGAGATTGTGTGCGAGAGAGTGTGTGCGAAAGTGTGTGTGTGAGAGAGAGAGTGTGCGTGTGAGAGAGAGAGTGTGTGCGTGTGAGAGAGAGAGTGTGTGCGAGAGAGCGTGTGCGTGAGAGAGAGTGTGTGCGTGAGAGAGAGTGTGTGCGTGAGAGAGTGTGTGCGTGAGAGAGAGTGTGTGCGTGAGAGAGAGTGTGTGCGTGAGAGAGAGAGAGAGGGTGTGTGAGAGACAGTGTGTGCGAGAGTGAGTGTGTGTGTGTGAGAGAGAGAGTGTGTGTGAGAGAGAGTGTATGTGTGTGAGAGAGTGAGTGTATGTATGTGTGTGAGAGAGTGAGTGTGTGTGTGAGAGAGAGTGTATGTGTTTGAGAGAGTGAGTGTATGTATGTGTGAGAGAGAGAGTGAGTGTATGTGTGTGAGAGAGTGAGTGTATGTGTGTGAGAGACTGAGTGCATGTGTGTGAGAGTGTGTCAGTGAGAGAGAATGCATGGGTGAGAGTGTGTGAGCGTGAAAGTGTGTGAGAGAGAATGTGTGTGAGAGACAGAGAGAGCATGTGTGTGTGTGTGTGTGTGTCTGTCTGAGAGTGTGTAAGGAGAGCGTGTGTGTGACCTGATCTTCCTCTACAGTCTATCAGTAACTGAAACACGGGATTAGATGCAAAGTAAAGAGACTTCACTCCCGCACACACTCTCTCTCTCACACACTCTCTCTCTCACACACACACACTTTCTCACACTCTCTCTCTCGCACACACACACTCTCTCTCGCACACACACACTCTCTCGCACACACACACTCTCTCACACACACACTCTCACACACACACACTTTCTCACACTCTCTCTCTCACACACATTCTCTCACACACACACACTCTCTCTCTCACACACATACACTTTCTCACACTCTCTCTCTCGCACACACACTCTCTCTCAGTCTCTCTACACTGTCCCCATCAAACACTCCCAGGACAGACACAGCACAGAGTTCGATACAGAGTAAAGCTCACTGTACACTGTCCCCATCAAACACTCCCAGGACAGATACAGCACGGGCTTAGATACAGAGTAAAGCTCACTGTACACAGTCCCCATCAAACACTCCCAGGACAGATACAGCACGGGCTTAGATACAGAGTAAAGCTCCCTCTTCACTGTCTCCATCAAATAAACCAAGGACAGATACAGCACGGGGTTAGATATAGAGTAAAGCTCCCTCTACACTGTCCCCATCAAACACTCCCAGGACAGGTACAGCACGGGGTTAGACACAGAGTAAAGCTCCCTCTACACTGTCCCCATCAAACACTCCCAGGACAGGTACAGCACGGGGTTAGATACAGAGTAAAGCTCCCTCTACACTGTCCCCATCAAACACTCCCAGGACAGGTACAGCACGGGGTTAGATACAGAGTAAAGCTCCCTATACACTGTCACTATCAAATAATCCAATGACAGATACAGCATGGTGCTAGATTAAAAGAAAAGCTGCCTCCACATTGTGCACATCAAACACACCCAGGACAGGTACAGCACCGGGTTAGATACAGCTCAAATCTTCCTCTACATTTTGCCCCATCATTGTGTGTGTGTGTGTGTGAGAGAATGTGTGTGCGAGAGAATGTGTGTGCGAGAGAGAGAGAGAGTGTGTGTGTGTGAGAGAGATTGTGTGAGAGAGAGAGTGTGTGTGTGAGAGAGTTTGTGTGTGTGTGTGTGTGTGAGAGAGAGTGTGTGCGAGAGAGAGAGTGTGTGCGAGAGAGAGAGTGTGTGTGTGAGAGAGAGTGTGTGTGTGAGAGAGATTGTGTGCGAGAGAGAGTGTGTGTGTGTGAGAGAGAGTGTGTGTGCGAGAGAGAGAGTGTGTGCGAGAGAGTGTGTGCGAGAGAGAGTGTGTGTGTGAGAGGGAGAGTGTGTGTGTGAGAGAGATTGTGTGCGAGAGAGTGTGCGCGAAAGTGTGTGAGAGAGTGTGTGAGTGAGAGACAGAGAGAGCATGTGTGTGTGTGTGTGTGTGTCTGTCTGAGAGTGTGTAAGGAGAGCGTGTGTGTGACCTGATCTTCCTCTACAGTCTATCAGTAACTGAAACACGGGATTAGATGCAAAGTAAAGAGACTTCACTCCCGCACACACTCTCTCTCTCACACACTCTCTCTCTCACACACACACACTTTCTCACACTCTCTCTCTCGCACACACACACTCTCTCTCGCACACACACACTCTCTCTCGCACACACACACTCTCTCGCACACACACACTCTCGCACACACACACTCTCACACACACACACTTTCTCACACTCTCTCTCTCACACACATTCTCTCACACACACACACTCTCTCTCTCACACACATACACTTTCTCACACTCTCTCTCTCGCACACACACTCTCTCTCAGTCTCTCTACACTGTCCCCATCAAACACTCCCAGGACAGACACAGCACAGAGTTCGATACAGAGTAAAGCTCACTGTACACAGTCCCCATCAAACACTCCCAGGACAGATACAGCACGGGCTTAGATACAGAGTAAAGCTCCCTCTTCACTGTCTCCATCAAATAAACCAAGGACAGATACAGCACGGGGTTAGATATAGAGTAAAGCTCCCTCTGCACTGTCCCCATCAAACACTCCCAGGACAGGTTCAGCACGGGTTTAGATACAGAGTAAAGCTCCCTCTTCACTGTCTCCATCAAATAAACCAAGGACAGATACAGCACGGGGTTAGATATAGAGTAAAGCTCCCTCTACGCTGTCCCCATCAAAACACTCCCAGGACAGGTACAGCACAGGATTGGATACAGAGTAAAGCTCCCTCTACACTGTCCCCATCAAAACAGTCCCAGAACAGATACAGCACGGGGTTAGATACAGAGTAAAGCTCCCTCTGCACTGGCCCATCAAACACTCGCAGGACAGGTACAGCACGGGTTTAGATACAGAGTAAAGCTCCCTCGATACTGTCCCCATCAAACACTCCCAGGACAGGGACAGCATGGGTTAGATACAGAGTAAAGCTCCCTCTGCACTATCCCCATCAAACACTCCAAGAACAGATACAGCGGGGGTTAGATATGGAGTAAAGCTCCCTCTACAATATCCCCATCAGACAAACCAAGGACACGTACAGCACGGGGTTAGATACAGAGTAAAGCTCCCTCTACACTGTCCCCATGAAACACTCCCAGGACAGATACAGCATGGGGTGAGATACAGAGTAAAGCTCACCGTACACTGTCCCCATCAAATAGTCCCAGAAAAGATACAGCACGGGGTGAGATACAGACTGAAGCTCCCTCGACACGGTCCCCATCAAACACTCCCAGGACAGGTACAGCACGGGGTTAGATACAGATTAAGGCTCACTGTACACTGTCCCCAT